>NC_081564.1:88950019-89006314 GCF_022355385.1 Mustela nigripes | reverse complement strand
CCTGATTCCAGATGATCCAGAAACGGGGGCTCCGGTCCTGTGGCCCTGGGGCCAGATGCACTGAAGCAGGGGCCCGAGTGGGAGCAGGGCTGGCGACCCCCCAGCGGGATCCTGTCCAGAGGATGCTCTAAGCCGCCCTATTAATATGACGGGAGTATTTTGGTTGAGGAATGTAAGGGCTACTTTAGGGGCCGAGGCATGTGTGCTATTCGATAGGCTCCTGGTGCTGCCGCGTGGAGAGGCCGCCCGATCGCTTCATCGCGGTGCGTTTCCTCCTGCTCTTCCCTACATTCCCGATTGTGGCCTCAAAACCGCCGCGCTGTCCTGCGGACGCCGACCCGCTGGACCTAAACCCACCGCAGGCCTCTGCCGCGCTCGGCTCGGAGCTTGCCCGCTCGGTGAGATCGGGCAGCGAGTGGCGCGAGCTGGCCCGGGGCCTGGGTCTGGGCGCTGCTGACCCAGGAGGCCATCTTCAGTTTCCCTGGGCTCCGCGGCCTCTCGTGGGCCCCGCCAGAAGCAGCCAAGCCTCAGAGACTCGAGTCCTCCAATTAGAGTAGTGCCGGGCTGAGGCCCAAGCCTGTGGGTCCAGTCTAGTGTTTCTCTTAGCGCCTTAGGAGGACTTTGTTTCCTTCGGTTAGCTTATTTGAGTATACTGAAACATTCAGAGCACATTAACATCCTAAAAAATATTCGCGGTGCCCAGGGATGTGTCGTAAAATGCCCAGGAAGAGTGGGAATGCCTGCCGGGGAGGAAACAGAGCAGTGCTTCAGAAGGCACAGTGCCCAGCAGTGCAGAGAGAGGGGGCTTTTGCTTGTTTTTATTTCTGGAAGTCTTCACCGGAGTCCTCTTTCCAAATGGCCCGGGACCTGAAACAAACTAGAGCGGGAACTTGCCCTGTGTGCGGCTGTTCATCCTGGGTGAGAAGAGCTGAGTGCGTCCCCGTGTGTCCCGTTGTGACTGGTAAATGGCCTTTGAAGGGGGCTGGACAGGTGCGGGATTCAGGGGTTCCTGGGCCTTTGAGGTCCTGTGTGTCTGACTCTGGAGGATGGCGACCCAGAGACTTTCAAGGAGGAAAGAGAGAGAGGTTTTTGAAAGCTGGTCAGTGGGGAAACCATGTTTTCATGTCCATGAACTGAACTTTACTTTCATGGACCTTAGTTTCTCCTACATGGAGCTGTTTGAGTTTTATAGGTTGATGAATTTGATGTGGATGTTGTGTCCCAACACTCACATGGAAAAGAAGAGAGACTTCTTTAGAGAATATTGGACAATGAGGTATGCTCTGTCTCCCAGACGGTGTTTTTCAGTCTGACCAAATAGGGAAAAGTGGTAATGTGACCGGGGACGTGGAGTAGAGTTTCATCACGGACACTGTTCTTGAAAAACCAGCGCTCAGTTAAAGGGGTTGTTGTGGATTTTTATGTATTCATTTTCCAGGATAGCTATTGGTCTTGTTTCTAGTGTACCAGAAGGAATCTTTTAAACAGGCATTTTGTGGGAGTGGCTGTAAGTCTGGCAGGGCAGTGTGTGTAGAGTTTCAAGTGCATTATACCTTACTGTCCCAGGAACCGGACCCTGGAGTGGAGGCGGGTTACACTCAGAATGGAGGAGCTTGTCCGAAGGCCTGCGCTTGCCTTTTATAATGTGCTTGTGTTCAGTGTTCAAGACAGGGTGCTATTTTGGGTTTTATTCCATTTTCAACCTTGAAGAACAGGGCAGGTGTTAATTATATAATTAAAAGTGGTATTTTTGTTTGCGACTCGATTTCTAACTGAATAAAGCATCTGTATTAAAGGTGCAGGAAACAGAGCTTTTTCGCTGGTGTCTGGAAGCCAAATTTAGCCGGAGACATCGAGACTTTTTCAAGGGCATGGATTGAAGCAGAAGTCAGGGACATAATGGAAGAAGGCAAGAGAAAGTTCCATTGGTTTGATTATATATCCACGTTGTAGATTTTTGAATATAGCAGTCACGTTCCTTCCTCGAAAGCGGTCTTCGGTGCTGGCAGTGTTTTTGCATCTCAGTGCTCCCGTGAGCTCTTCTCTCCGAAGTGCGGCTCTTCGCTGCCCTCAGCCCAACCCCTCAAAAGTTCTAGAGTCTGTGACAAAAGTTGAATTAGCTCTCCTCTTCCTGACCCAAGTCCAGAAAAAGCCAGGGCCGTGCCCCGCCCTCGCCGAGCCCAGCGTCCATGCCTTGCCCTGACCCTTGGCGGACTCCTGCTCTGTACTTGAACTGACGGCCGAACCAGCAGCCAGTACTTGGACCTTCCGTGGGTTGCTTACCGCTGGGCTGCTTCGACCTGTGCTTCCAGAACTAGTGATGTGTAAACATGCACAGCGATTGTGTCGCCGGCTTCGGCTCCCAGACCGTGAGTCTGTGGGTCGGGAAGGACATGCCTTCTGGGTCTGCATTTTTTAGGTGAAGTGCAGAGTTGGGGTGCAGGTGGTTCTGAGGCCTGAGCAGACGGCCTGCCTCTCCATGAATGTTTCGGGCTCCGGTGGCAGGCTGGGGCGTCTAGAAGGCGGGGCGGGGGGATGTGGGCTGCAGGTGGGTCTTTGTGGGCTGTGCGCCATTCAGTTTGCCCAGGACTTGGGGTACCAGCAATTTTTTGACTCCTGCTCTGTGTTTGACTTAGGGCTAACTGGTGGCCTGGGCCACCCGGTATGACAGAGACCCTCTTCTCCCTCCTGTCCTGTCCTGTCCTCCTCTGTGGCTGTCACCACCAACCTTTCCACCCAATGGCCAGCGGCCAGGAGTGTGTTGGCAGCAGCCTGTTATGGGTCTGAATGGGTCTTGGGGCCACGTGATTTACAGCCTTTTTCAGATTCAAGCCTTGCCCTTAGTTCTCACTGGTCCCAGAAACAGGCGAGTTTGGGGTGGGACATGTGGGACATTTCTCTTTGATAGAGGGGTGACCTCTGCCTGAAGTGGGTTGAGACCTCCCCTCCCCACCTTTTAGGGTGGGTTGGGGTGGGTGGGGGTGCGGGACATCCTCTTCGTCATCGGGCTTTAGCTGGGCCTGTCTCCGAGTTCTCGGGAATATTGGTGGCTTGTCACAAACCCACTTCAAGGCAAGAATCACATCAAATGTTTAGGAAGAATTTACTAGTAAAAGTAACTTTAACTTTCGAAGAAGAATAAAGAAAAACATTCACTACGAATTAAAAATGTCTCATCCAGTTCTTGAAAGTGCATGTTTATTTTGAAATTAATTTTCTTCGACAGAGGACTATTTTTGGGGTGTGACTGTAACACCTGTGGGAGGATACATCTCCAGGCCCTATAAATGTGTCACTTAGATTTGGGATCTGTGCCCCCCACTGGGGTATGTCAAGTATATTTTGGACGGACTGGCAAAAATGAGCAGTTGCAACTGTCCGTTTTGTGTATCCCTCCTCCCTTGCTTCTGGCTACACGTGATTTGAACAGCTGAAGCCTTTCTTTGCAAAGCTGGAGCTGGCTGTCATTATTTACGTCCAGAATGAGACGTGTCCTGGCGGCAGACATGCACAGTGTGAAGGAGTGTGATTTTGTGGCTCTCAACATTCCTTAAAAAAGCTCTGGCCTTTATTCTTCAATTCCACTGGTGTGGAGCTCACAGAGCAGGAGTAATTAGAGATGCAACTACTTCGAGAACGTAAACATGTAAATATATGTAAAGTAATAAATAAGACACTGCACAGGGGAATAGAAAAGATAAATCATTTAGAGACTATATTGGGCTTAGATACATTTTGCTGTTTATTTCAAATGTGAGTTCGTTCTGGTAGACTTTTTTCTTTCTGGCTGTATATGTGTATTTGGTCAAGAATTTAATCAAGTTGTTTAATCAAAATTTCAGGGATGGGTATTATATGTGATTGTAAAGTTCAGACACTTCCTCAGTGGAGTGAGGAACGCAGGCAGAGATTTTTAATATATTTTATTTCAAGGCCAAATTCATCTGGCGTGTTATTCCTTCAGAAGCAGGTAGACCGGTCTCCCGAGGATCTGGCCCCCCCGGGGAGTTGCCGAGGGCCCCTCGGCCTTTGGATACAGCTGTCCTGTTATTTTCTGGCTCATTTAGGGGATGGTGAGCTTAGGCTAACATGTGGTGTTAGCTTTCAGGACATCGTTAAAGAGAGACTCTCAAAAATCGAGGTTCTCTGTTAAACTCTGTAGTTTTCCCCAGATGGTTAAGGATTAAAATAGCATTTGCAGCATTATTTAGTAACACTTGGAAACCCCTGTCTTCAGCTCTTCTCGTGTTGAAGTGAAGGATATTTGTTTAGGAATTTTCCCCTTTGTTTCAGAAAAGGGCAACATGTGTCTGCCTTTGCCATATGGCACTATTTAACCTATCTTGCTCGAGCTGACTTGGCATGGTGTTAGGCATTGATTGATTTCAGCGTTCGAGAATGTTCTTTGAAATTTAGTACAGGGAAGAATGCCTCCAGAGTGGGGGCGGGGCTGCTCGCGGCCCGAGCGGCTTCCTGTTCCCCTGACGCTTCAGCGTCGTGAGCAAGCATCACTTGTCTCTTTCCTGCAGGAATTTTGGTGGGAAATAGTTTGATACTCAAGGTTGACTGATTGTGTTAATTCAGGGAACTAGAGAGCCCAGTGCGAGTAGTTAAAACTTCTGCGGGTTGCGGATAGGCTGAGAGGCCCTGTTTAGCTCCCGATTATTTTAGTGATTTTAAGCTAGACCTGAAAAATGTGTCCCCCCCCCCCCCCTTAAAGACTTGGCTGTTATTTTTTTTAAGTGAGCGGTCGGATCCCTGAGCAAACGCATGACCCCACCTCCCAGTTGAAGCTTCTGTGCTGCTGTTCTGGAATTACGCAGAGGCGGAACAGAGATGCCCTCACTCAGTGACTTGTTTACACATACTGCTTTCGAATTTTTGGATGGTCTTGTGTGTAATTCACCAGAGTGGCTTCTTAGGCGACATCCCGGGAATTTACAAGCAGGGACCAGCACGGAGATGGCACTCCCATTGTTCGCGGCGGGAGCCAGGGCGTCTCCCCATACCCCTCGTGTTGATCTGCCTCTGGGGCTTCATCCTACCGGTTCTCCTGTTTTAACGGAAGAAGTAAACACATTTATACTCTGCGTGTGCGTGCACGCGCGTGTGTGCGGGAAGGAGGGCCTGGGTGTCTCATGGCATCGCAGCGATGTGCTCGAATGCCGCTTTTGGTGATGCATAATTTATATTGACATTATCAGTGACACGGAGAGAACGTTTTTATGCCACTCTGAGAAAATATCATCATTCACGTTGATAATCATATTCCCACCGGATTAGATTCATCATACCAAAGCTTTTCATGTCTTTAGCGTGACCATTAGCATAATGACAATAATTTGTGCCTTTGAGTAACACCCTGCGTAATTTACATTAGCGTTATTGTGCTGAGTACGGCCCAGCCCAGGTGTTCAGGGGCCGACCTGAGTCCAAAGAATGGCTTTTTACGTCTTCACGGAAGGGACAAGGAAGAGGAACTTATCCCTAAAGCCGACGTGAAGACATGACTGGGAGTGAATACGCGGATTCCTCACATAAAAGTCCTCGCCATAGCAACGTAAACTTGGGGACAATTCTGTAGAGTCGTGGGATTAGTGGTTTAGCGGCAGGATTAAAATTGGCCTCAGTAAATTACCCTGGTGACAGAAAAGCAGAATCTGTTAATGGTTTTATGGGAAGATCGGCTCCTCCACTGGTTCTAGATTGACGGCAGAGCACAGGCTGCGTAGACTCTGGAATTGTCAAAGGATGGTTAATTTTTCTAACAGCTACCCGGTTTTCAGCATCTGGAGGAATCGGTTAAAAAAGGAGGTTCCTGCAGCTCTCATTTGGGCTGTGATTGGAGATGAGGTACAGTCTGCGTTCGCTGTTCGGCTGCAGAGCGGCCGTCGTCCGCGTGGGCTTCCCGCTGTCCTCGTGTGAGGTCTGCCGACTGTCTGCGGATGGAGTAGGCCGTCTTGGAAGGAGTGGTAGAGCTGTGGGCCACGGAGGCGCCTTGTAGAAGCTTGTGGGCTGGTGGCCGCTGAAGCCGCACCTTTTTGGCAAGAGCAGAGTTAACGTGGGTCCTCGCTCGGGGTTTCCAAGGAGCGTTCAGTCACACCCTACAATGACCGTGAAGGAAAACGTGTATTCTTTGACTATATTTACTTTCCTTTGTAAATTTATGTTATTTCTGTCTGGGCTTTTAGATTGAGGCTTACATTTGTATTATAACTGGTGGGAGTCTTGGAGGTGGTTTGGGGAGAATCCTGACTTGTTTCAGGAGTTGAAAGGCAGATGGATACCGTGGTTTGGTGAAGGCCACGGCCACAGAGCAGAGCTCAGACAGGTTTCTGGGTTCCCAGTTCCCAGCGCATGCTGGATGCCACAGCAAGGGGAGGTGGGAGAAAGCCGACGTTCAAGGTGACCTTGACTGAGAGCTCGTTGTGTGCTGCAGAGTGTAGACCCTGCAAGTGATGGGGTATTGAAGACGTGGATAGTATACTGCCCCACGTCCGTTTGACCCTCTGGTGCTCAGCTCTAGTCCCAGAGAGAAGAAAAAATGTGGGTTCTGTGTTTGTCCCTCTCAGTGGGGCATCGTGTCAGTGTGAGAACCAGACGAGCCGTCCCCTCCGCGGTTCCTGCGGCTCTGCCGGCCGGACCCACAAGGGAAGCCCAGATCACCGAAGGCCTAGCAGCTGTTTGCACAGATTCCCAGCTCAGCGTGGCCCGGGAAATCGATTTTCTTGGGAAACCCAGTGGTAGCACCGATCATCACCCTTCATGAGACGGTAACCATAGGAAGTAACTGACCAGCATGGGATAGAAAGCCCTAAGAGAAAAAACAAGACACCACGGAAAGTTTCAGGGAGTGGGGTCGAGAAGATAGGCGAGCATCGTCGGTAGGGCAGCGGTTTCTCCGGGGCGTTCGTGCTCAGCCGCAGCGGGTGATGGGGTGCGGGCGTCGGTGGAGAGCGGGCTTCTGTGTGGCTGTGCTCCGAGACAGGGGGCGGGGGACCACAGACTTCCCGGAGGGCAGCTGCTGGCTGGGACAGGCCAGGGAGTGGCGCTCCTCCGTCCACACGTCCTTGGTGCACGTGGGCCACAAGGCCACCGAGAGAAAGGAAGGTGGGCCGGGGAGCGAGCCAGACACGGGGAGACCCGCGTTTCCCTGCGTGTCCGTGGGCGTGCAGTCGGGCACCACACGCGGCAGCCCTTGGCCCTGGCTGGCTGCTGTTGCTGGGCTGCGGGTTGCCGTGTGGACGCCTGCAGCTCGTTACCGGTCTGTGGGGAGGTCTCTGCCTGCTCCGCCCGCCTGGGCTCCCTCGGGAGCTGGGCCGGGACGCCGTGCGTTTTGCTTCATTGCACAAGAGCCGCTTAGAAAGCCGAGCCTGCTCGCTGCTCCGGGCGCGCAGACAGGCCCACGGTCTAGGTTTCCACGTCAGAGGAAAAATCAGTACGTCGAGACCCCGATTTAGAATCTCTTTTTCCTTCTCTGGAGAAGATGGTACCGAATGCGTTTTCATGATTTACCAATGACTCTGTCCTAGGTAGTTTGCTGCTGTTCTAGAAGTTTTCATGACCTACTACGTCCAGCATGAACTCGGGATTGCGTAGATCGGTTCGGTCGGTGTCTCTCTTACGGACGTCATCCTGAGTGCGTGTTTGCAGGCTTGAGTACCTGGTGATTGAGATCTTGGTATCTGTGTGTCGGCAGCGCGAGTTTGCTGGTTTGTGCGCATCTCGTGCCGTCTACAAGGCGCCGAGTGCCGGGGTCACGCGTTAGGGCGAAACATTAAGAAAAACCAAGGACGAGGAAGTGAAGTAATAGACCGTGACGAGGGGGAAGCAGGGTGATCGATCACACTATATCAGCACTCCTCCCGGGGCCGAACTCGAACCAGAATTTAGTCTGAGCTTTCTGGTGACTGAAACACGGAGTGAAACCTGCCGTTCATGCGTTGAGTTGACGAGGGCAGAAGTCTTCAGGTCTCCTGTGGAAGGAAAGCCTCCAGCACACGCTAGAGGGGACGTTTTTACATTGGTTCTGATACTGGCTGTTTTTGTACAGGGTGTCACGACTGTTTTTTAACGTGAACAGTGTCTTCGGTTGTAGTCTTACGGCCGATGACAGTGACTCTTGAAAGGTGGTTCTCGTGGGGAGTGTTTCAGAGAACCAGCAAGGTGAATGATAGCAGAGTCCAAAGCACCGAGACCTGGTTTTTTGAATCACCCTAAGAATGTGAATCAAGTGACTGCAGTACAGTTTCCCATTGTATTAGAAGTTTAACTTTTGTTACTAATGTCCTGTTATAGACCCGAATCCCCACTGGCGAAGGCCTAGATGAGCCCCGATAAGTAGCTCGTAAGTGCTCTGTCACCCCTTGTTTCCTTGCCACAGACCTGGGTCCCACGCCCGTGGTGAGCACGGCAGTGCCCGCGTTCCGTATGGGTACCATTTGCTATTTCTAACCGCTAGGAGCTCGGGAGGCCTGCCTAGCCCCCGTGCCCCCGGGAGCATGCTGAGACCCATGCAGGGGACTTGGTCAAAGCCCTGTAGCTGGGCTCTCTATAGACCTCCTCTGGGCAGTCACCTTGAGTTTATGACCTTCCTCACGGTTGTTAGAAAGTGGAGTTAATGGGAGGGCTGGTCGGGGCACCTAGAGTTGAATCACCGTGCAGAGATCGTACTGTGGAGGACCCGTCTTCCCACTCTCCAAGCTCCTCTGCCTTCGCGATGGCTGGGGTCACCCAGGAGCCACCGCAGAGAAGCTGGGAGCCAGTGCACAGTCCCCCGAGAGGGAACCCGTTGCCCGAGCCTTTGGGGGCTGGAACGTGGCAGATAGTCAGTAGTCATATCTCCTCTGAGGACAAGGATTTCGAGTCATCCATCAGGAAGGGGAAATGTAGAGCGTGGTCCAAGGATCCGAAGCAGGGGGGCCCTACGTCGGCCCCCAGCGGTCCTAGCCAGCTGGGGGGGCCTCGCCACACCCTGGGCTCCTGGCCTTCCCCAGGAAGGTTTTGGAAAGGGAGGCGCCCCTGGAGCCCGAGGGGGATGGAGCCCACCCTCCCGAACTTTGGAAATGAGGGGTCTGTAGGGTCGGCGGGCTTCTTCTGTGAAGGGCCAGATACTAACTATTTCGGCCTCCGCGGGCCAGCCTTTTCTGTTGCAGCTGCTCTGCCTGATCCGCGGAAGCCGCCCGAGACAGCAAGTCAGCAAATAAAGCAGCTATATTTATGGACACCGAAACTTGAAATTCATAGAATTTTATGTGTCGCAAAATGTTATTCTTTTTCTGTAATTTTTTTTTCCAACCACTTAGGAATGTAAAACACATTCCTAGCTCCCAAGCCGTCCAGAGACAGGTGGTGGGCAGGGTTCGGCCCCCAGGCCGCCACGGCTCGGCCAGCACTGCCCTACGGAGTGTGAGCGCATCTGTCGCTTGCGTGTTCCCAGTGACCGTGAGAGAAGAGCTCGAGAAATGGTCTAGGTCGCGTGAATTTCTTATGTGACCCGGTCTGCCCAGATTGTCACTCAGACATGGGAATGACATAAACATTATCACTGAGGTTTTGTTTTTGTTCTGCTTCTGGACCAGGTCTTGGAAATCGGGTGTGGATCTCACCCTTACATCGGGTCCCTGTTAGGCCACCACCTGGGCTGGGGCAGCTGTAGGGGCTTGAGGTGACACGCCCTAAACCAAGGCCGTCACCGAGGTGAGTCAGAGATCGTCCCTGGGAGATCTCAGCTGTTTGCCCGCGAGGACGCTGCGGGACGATGCTCTGGGAACGTCTCTGTGGGACGTTAGCAGTTGAACCGGAGGAGGAGGGGTGGTTCGTCAGCACTTGCGAGACCTGGGCCCGGGACCGGTGCGGGCGGCGTGGGGGTGCCGGGGCTGAGCGGTGCGTCCCCGGGGAGGCAGCGAGGAAGGCCAGGAGGCGGGAGCCCGGCCCCGCTGCGTGTGCCTCCGTCGTTCCCAGTGTGTCATTGAGTGTGTGCTCTGGGGGGACGATGTGCCGTGTGTGGGGATCGTCCCGTGTTCCTGCAGTTAGGACCCCCCCCGCCCCCCGCCCCCGGGACCCGGCCCTCCTCATGCCGGCCAGTCTGGCATCATCGTTGTGGCGAAAGGAGTTTGAGTGTGAGGCAGTGAGGCCTCGAGTCCAGGATCCAGCAGTGACTTGGGGCCGGGGACGGAGCCTCGGCGAGCCTTCACTGTGTCGTCTGGGAAGTGGACAGGATGCTGGCCTTTCTGAGGGCCAGCGGGGCGCAGGCTCCGCTCCCGCGGCCGCTGGCCAGTCACAGAGGGACTGACTAGGGGGTGAGCCCCGCTGACCCGGAGACTTCGGTGACCGGAGGAGGATCGTGGCGGTTTGAGTTCCTTTTCGGTCTCATCGAGTGATCATTTGACATCCGACATAGAAGCTGTGTGAGCGACTTGGTTTCTCCTACTTTTTGTGCATTAAAAACATCATCCATTGTTTTTCCTTGCTTTCTTTTTTTTTTCCTAGGAAAGAGAGAATTGGTTTTTTCCAATTAGGTAGGTAGTATTTGTATTGCCTTTCAGGAGTCAGGCCTGTTTTACCGCACTCTGCCCCATGTTCGTCTTGCTGGCCCCGCAGTGTAAAAGGCCGATGGACAGCGTGTGGCATGGACTCGCCCCTTGGGCCTCCAGGGCGTCGGGAGCGAGACCCCGGGCGGAGCCCGTGTGTGTCGTGTTGTCCTTGATGGCCTGATGTCCCGTTCCTTCTCCCAGGCCCTGACGGGGGAGGGGTCCGAGCGCTGGGGCCTTGCACTGGAGCTTAGGAAACTGAGGTCGGGCGCCTCGTGGAGAGGCGGGACAAGTATGTCTGATTAGTCCTTTTTAAACGGGCCATTTAAATGTAGTAATGTGATGAATGAATGAATAATAATGAAGATGCATGTTTCCCCCTGAGATGGGTGACAGTGGCGGCTCCACAGAGCTGTTCCTCAGAAGGAAGCTCGGCGTCGTCCTCTCGAAGCAAAGGAGCCTCGTCTCAGAGGATGCGGGTGAGACGCGGCGCCGGGAGTTTCTGGTCCGGCCTCCCCCAGGGCCCTGGAGTCTGGTTGCTGGGCTGTGCCTGCGCTGGTGGGTGCGCGGGCGAGTGCCGAGAGGCCTGTCATGTCCCAGCCCTCAGGGACTGCACCTCGGGGGCGTTGTGTGGGCCTGGCAGGGCTGTTTTTGGGGGAGGGCAGAAGCGGGGGCTGACAAGCATATAGTTGCGGGGGGCGGTGGGCCTGCTCGTCATGGGCCACCTGTGTTGGGGAGAAGCCAGCCTTGTGTTGAGGAGACAGAGCCAAGCCGGTCTTCATCCCCAGGTGTCCCAAGATGGCTGTTCGATCTGCGTCTTCAGTGTTGGCGCATTTTCAAGGGGACGCCTGGTTAGATGGCTTTGTCCTTCTGGGGCCGGTGCTGTTCTGTGTGGCTTACCTGCTGTCCTGCCTGGAAATCCAGACGTGCAGGTCAGCAAGTTCATTACTTGGACCGAGGGTCAAGTTCCATTTCTTGTCCCATCAGTCACAGAAATGCCTCTTCGACGGCTGAGTGTTGCTGACACACTGGGATTCTGTTCGCCGTCCTGCACGTGAGTAGCAGCGTCTGAGTTAAGAAAACTCAGCACTTCAGGGCAGAAGACGCCTGCGGTCAGCGGGGTGACAGTCCGAGGCCGTGCCATTGCGCTGCAGTAGCGGCGCACTCTGCCTGTGCCCTGGGTCCGCGTCCCGAGGGCCGGCAGCAGGGTCCTGCGGGCGGGCGCAGGTGCAGGCCAGGGGGCGTCTCCGCCGGCCGGGGAAGTGTGGGCCGTCGCCGTCGGGGTCACCGTGTGCTCGTGTGCGCCGGAGACCCTCCACAGCGTTTGCGAACCCAAGTGCGTCTCAGTGAGTTCCACTGTACAAGTGGGCCTTATCTGGAAAGGATTAAAGCCTCCATCGCTGGTTGCCCCCTCTTGGCCACGCATCCGGGGGTGGGGGTCTCAGGAGCTTAGACACTTTCTGCCCAGCCACGTGGAATTTCGGGGCTTCACTTGCCTTAGGATCTGCTGGTTGGATGGAACCTCAGTGTCGCGGTAAAGCCTTCAGATTGAAACACCCTTTCACGGGTGAGCTGGGACTGCTTTTGGAGGCCAGAACTGTAGGCTCACATGGAGTCACTGAGGGCAGCGTTTCTTTCATATTTATTTGAAAGTCACTTTGTTTAATTCACTTTAAGAAGTCTGAGGTTAGAGCTAAGGATACGGGACTGCGTCCTTCCAGTCACTGGGCACCGTAGCGGCTGGGAACAGGTGCGGTTCCTTTCTCGAACCCTGGGATGGTGATAAGTTTCTACTGCAGAAGTCCCTTTGCTGGCTGTGCCCTGATCTGTCACTGTTCCAGGGAATCAATACAAAGCTACATAGGTTAATTATTTAATCACACAGAAATGTTGACAGCTGGTACCCAGTACCTTACACTGCCGATGTCTCTTGCATTAAGGGGTGAAGAGAGACGAAAGTGCTTTGCGTTCAAGAGATGCACAGAGATTTAAATAAATAAGTTACAGAGAAGTCCACAAAATGGCATGAAAATGCATACTTTCTCTTTAGTGCTGTGAAGGGGGCGTGGGGTGGGCGGTGTGGAATTCACAGCAGGTAACACATTACTTGATTTCTCACAACGTGTTTGAGCAATTTCGTTAGAGCCAAAAACGTAGGGTAGTGTTCTTGCCCAAATTAAACTATGTCTTTGAAGATAATTACCCAAAATGCATAGTTTGGAGACTACAGATTTTTCCTCATTTTTGCCTTCAGGATATTTACAACTTAAAGAGGAAATTGCATTTTGAGAAAAAAGAATATGTTAGACGTTTCACAACACACGTTAATTTGATCGCGTACGCCGGTTACTGTTGGTAGAGCGCCTTCTCTGTGCCCGTCGCAGTCTTAGGCATTGAAATACATGAGCTTAATAAATGTATTAAGATTTTTATTATGTAAACTTTAATTCAAAACATTAAAATGGGGCCATATGTGAGTTTTTCTGCAACTCATTATTTTGGAGATGTATTTACTTCATTGAGAGAGAGAGTGAGAGCCCTTGTGTGCACAAGCTGGGGGAGGGGCACAAGCAGACAGAGAGGGAGTCTTCGCGCAGACTCCCTGCTCAGCCCAGGGCCCGATGTGGGGCTCTGTCCCGTGACCCTGAGATGATGACCTGAGCTGAAATCACGATTCCAACATGACCCGACTGAGTCACCCAGGCGCCCCTTCAGCTCATTTTGTGTGTGTGTGTGTGTGTGTGTAAAACATCACAACTTCTTCTTTCCAAGGGATGTGTAAAGTGCAGTTCTCTGCACACGCTCTAATGATTTCCCAAAGCCCAGCACCCAGTGTGGCCCAGCTCTGACCTGTCTGAGTGGGCTGTGGCCTGAGCAGCCAGTAGGGGCGGCCAGCACCCACCCGCCGGACGTCTGCCCCAGCAAGGTGCCCCCCTTCAACCTCTCCCTTCTTGCAGGACGTTTCTGTCCCTCTGGCTCCTTCCTCGGGTGCGGCAAACCTCTCTGACACACAGTTCTGTGTACTTGGGGGAATATTTCTTTGGGAAAAGTTCCCTGGGATGGAATTTTGGTCAAGAAGGGATATTACATTTTTTTTTTTTAAAGTAAGTTCTCTGACCACCTTGGGGCTTGAACTCACGACCCCAAGACCAAGAGTCGCGTGTTCTACTGAATGAACCAGCCAGGCACCCCAGGAAGGGGCGTTTGAACTGATGGATACGGCCAGATTTCTCAACAGCAGTATTGGAATGCCGTCTTCTGTCGGCGGGAGTGACGGCTCTCTCCGTCGGCGCTTGCTCTCATTGGTCCTTTAAGTCTTGGCCAGCGAATCAGGGAAATACTTTGTGTTAAAAAATTTAAGCATTTCTTCATGTTTGCTGATCATTTCATTTCTCCTGTGACTTGCCTGCTTATTTTCTTGGTCAGTTTTCCACCCAGTTATCGGTACTTTGTTGCTTTCTTAGGACAGTGGCCTTGTGTTTGGTGCTGCAAGTATCTTTTTGTTTATCTCGTTTACAGCTTAAAATTTCTGTGAATTCCTTCGGTTCCGGCAGCGTTGAAATGGCTGCATCTGAGTCGTTTCTCAGAAGATGTGTGAGTTGGGTGGCTTTTTCGCATTGGTCTCAGTCGCTGGAGGAATACAGCAGATCTTCTGATTTCTTACGGGATTATTAGTCTGGTTACTTTTTCTGTCAATTCTGGAGTAAATGTTGAACCATTTATATTTTATTAGAAAATCCATCATTTCTTTCATCATTTCTTATCAAGTGTATTCAACCAGAGTTTGGAAAAACATTGCAGTATTTTAGTTTTCATTCTTTTGTTGGTCATTACACCTAATTCCCCCAAATCCTGCCTTTTAAAAAATGTTTAAATTAGGCTGGCTAGTCTTTTAACTCCTTCATTGGGGCTTTCAAAGGGATAGTTAGCGATTTTATTTATCAGTTTTACTGTTTTTTTTTTTCTTATTTATTGCCACTTTTTAAAACGGATTTAAGAGGTTTCTTTGTTACTTTTTGAATTGAGTGTTTCATTTATGTTTTCTTTATTTTTAATTGTTGGAGCTAACCTGCCAGCTCTCTTTGTGTCCTGTAGATTTTGACACAGATCAGTTGCAGGAGAGGTTTTGGGTTTGAGCTTTGATTGCGCCTGCCACAGGCGTTGCTACGGAGAATTTAACATTTTCCAAGTGGCTGAACTTCTGTGAGTTTTGGTTTTGTTCGTTCTTGCTAGCGTTTGCTGTCGTACTGTGTCATCATGGCGCTCCTGGGCACGGAGCTCCTTCCAGCCCTCTGTTATTTTTCCTTTTTGATCCGGGTTTTAGAGTGTTTCGCCATCTCTCCTGCATCTGTTTTCTCCCGCGGGTCTTCCCGTCCACTCACTGAGATGGGTGTTCTACATGTTTTGTTCTGTGTGGTTGGACATACAGCTTTAAGAACCACTGTTTTCTTTGTGATTTTTTTTTTTTACCCTTAATAAATATGACTTTTGTGCCATGTAGTGCTTTTTAAACTGTGAATTAAACTTTTAATGATCTTTTCCTTTTCCCTGTTGCTTTTGTTTGCATTTTCCTGGTGTAGCTTGTCTCCGTGCCCGACTTTGTGCGTCCCTTAGCTTTCGGGGTCTCTTATAGGGAGCCCACAGCTAGACGTCTGTTTTTCCCCATCATGGAGTCTTCCTGGGTAAATTTGTTCCTTTTGTAATTTTGCTGAAACAGATGTCCTCTTTCCTAATTAAAAATACGTTTTATTTTCTTTACGCTTTCTTTCTTTTTCCCTTTATTTTCTGTTTATTGATCTATGGATTATGGTCCTTTAAGTTTTGAAGTCAGAAGATAGCCTGCGGAAAGTCCAGTGTTTTAGTTATGCTGGTGGTTATATTTATAGCTTTTTCTTAAACCCATGTTTCTCAATTTATCGGGTTCAGTAACCATATAATTCGACTTCCTCTTTGGGGACGGTGAAGAAATGAGTTACTTCTGTTACCTTCTTCTCTTTCTCCAGCTCCTCCCTCTCCCCGTGGCGCTCCTGCAATTCCTTTGTGGGAGGTTGTTTTCATCTAGCCTACATTTATGATTTTTACGTTATATTTTACTGCAGGAAACACAAGCATTGCATGTTTATTTTCTGTGTAGATCGCGGGTGATTATATTGATAATTCCGCGCTTTCTGGGTGTAGTGATAATTGTCAGACTTCTTTCATTCTTGTTTTTTTCTGAGTTCTTTGAGTCATCTTTCACTTGGCCTAGTTGCCCTTCCGAGGAGATGGTAAAGGACCTGCTGGTGAGGGTGCTCCATCCCGGCGCAGGGAAGGGCGCTGGACAGGAACCACGCGTGGGAGAAGTTTGGTATTGCTGGAGCCTGGAGGTGTGCTTGTGTGTGCACCTGTGTGCATGCGTGTGTGTAAGCATGGGTGCACGTGCGTGTATGCATGTGCAAGCTTGGGTGCACACAGGTGTGTAAGCATGGGTGCATGTCTGGAAGACTTTGGGCTCAGCGCGAAAGGCAGTGGAAGTTAGAGGCGCTGTCGCTGGTGAGTGGGACGTGCTCTGCATGACCCTCAGTGGCTGCGGCAGGGGGTTCCCCAGTGCGGAGACTGGAGGAGGGGCATGTTCAGGACCGATCCAAGGAGGCTGGTGCTTGGGGCTAGTCCAGAGACTGAGAGGTGGGGGGAAGAGGGGTGAAAACGAGTGGTTCCCATTGGAAGGTGAGGTTCTGGGGAGCTGGCCATGTGCTAGATACTGTGAGGCTGGGGGAGGCCGGGTGGACCTCGGATCCCCATGTATGTCTGTGGGGACAGTGATCCCCTCACCAGGTCGGTGGCCCTGTTGAAGGAGGCCACGGGCCGAGTTGTGGGCTCTGTAGGTGTGGCGAGTGTGGGGCTGGGAGACGCGGGCCTGGCATTCTGGGTTGGCCCCAGTGGAGGCCGTGCCTGGACGGGGGTTACAGTCCAGCCTCCCAACACCTGGCAGGGGTGCCGGCTGCTGGACCAGGACTCGGGGAAGCCCTGGTGGACTTGGGGCTCTGCTTTGAACATCTGTCCAATGACAGAATTGAGGCCACGGAGCCGTTCCAGGAAGAGGCCTGGCGTGTGCCCCCACGGAACGGCTGTCCAGCCAGGGAAGCCCTTGCAGGCCTTTTGTTGCCAGGCGCTCACGTCCCCGCGGGAGCAGTACAGGCCTTGGATTCAGAGGACACGTCCGAGGCCATATGTCCAGTCCCGGGGCGTGGGAGTAAGGGCCGGGGAGAGCTCCCGCCAGCCGTGACGGGAGAGACGCAGCTCAGCTCGTCGCGGCCCGGGCTGGCGGCCGGGGCTCTGTCCTTCCCTGTCCCGAGGGTTGAGGATTTGGTGAATGTGACAGTGTCTGCACGGACAATATGTCCTGTGTTCTGCTAACTTTTTCTTTAGTGAGAGTTTTTAATAGTGTTCTTTTTCTTCTTATTACTTCTGGCCGATAGATTGATTAGGAATAATGTAAATCGTTATCTTTGTCATGGGTGGACACAGCTTTGGAAAGCTGTCTTTTCATTCACCAGCTTACAAAAATACTTTTAAAGAAGGACACTGCTCGGAAAAGTAAGGGAAGTAGAGGGAACTTCTGAAATCAGGTTTCTTGAGCTTTGCGGAAACACTTTCTGGGCAGAGTCGGCCTGGCAGTACGCAGGACTGATCGGAAATCATCGCTAAGACTTTCTTCATGTGACCTCAGTCAGAGCGGGAGCGCTTCTGGCCACAGTTGACTGTGAAATATTTGTAGCAGAAAATGAAATGGATTAAAATTCTCCAAATCAGCTGGAAAGCACAGGATAGGATCCACATGGAATTTCTCGCAGGAAGAAGCGGGACGTTCCGAAGCCGCTCGAGAACAGGGCTCCTCGGGTCCGGAGGCCGTAGAGCTGCTTAGACTCTGCGTCTGAACTAACTTGGAATTTCCAAGCGGTGACAGCGGGTGTGGCACTGGGAACACACGTGGACAGGTGGAGACGAGTCCTCTCTGAAGCTCCCCTTTATGTTCAGTATGTGCCCTAGAACTGTGTCATGAGACTCCTGGCGTGTTCTAGAGCTCAGCTGCAAGTTGAGAAACAACAAAAAAAAAAAGCCATGGGTTTCTGTGAGCTTGCTGGCGCAGAGAGCCGACAGAGCACGTGGAGGGTGACGCGGCGCCCCCCAGACCGCCCGCTCCACATCTGGCGCACGAGAATTGACCTCGTGTAGGGAAAAAAATCTCTTTTCAGGATTCTGGTGATGACCTCAGATGTCTACAGAGCTAATCATTTGGAATAATGGTGTTTCAAGATTAATATAATTCACGCACGTATAACTGTAGATTAGGTGCCTGTAAATAGTCTTCTGTTCTGTGTTGTGGTTTATTTTCTGGGAATAGAACATGAAGGCATTGTCGCTGACTTCAGGCTTATGTGATGATCTCTGTGTTTTTATTTGTCACTTTTGATTGTGGCCAAGTAGATACGATATAAAAATTGGCATTTGAGTGATGACTGAGTGTACACTTCAGTGCCTACATTGTTTTTTGTTTTGTTTTGTTTTGTTTTTAATAATTAATATCAGTTGAGAGAAACCTAAGTTGACCACGTCTGGTTTTCTGAGGACAGCGTGACTTAACCTGTCAGACTCCAGAGCTTTCAAGTGGAAGAAGATAAAAATAGGCCGTGAAGTCTCTGTGTCATCCCAACATTAAATTATGTTTTTAAAAATATTACGGTTTCTGGTCAGAGGACTCCCATCACCACCATTCCGTTTATCTGAAGAGTGAATGTCCTCCCTTGGCCCAACCCGGTAATTTTTATTTAATTTCTTACTACACTGAAAGAACGCACTTTTACCCTAAATGCAGTCGTGGAAACTATTACTAGGTTTTTGGTTATTTCAGTGTAGAAGGGAAAATATGTAACCAAAAGTCATGAGTACTCTCTTGTAACTGTCCACCGGGTACAATACACACATTCATAGATCTTTCCTGAAATTTATTTTTAAAGAACCCTCTAAATAGAACAGTGTTGCGCTCTCGGTCATACGAAAAGCAGGACGGCAGATCCGTAATAATAGGAAGTGGGGGTGTAGCTCTGGGCGAGTGACTTCGCCGCTCTGCACGGTTTCCTAATTTTACGTTTTGCTCGGAGAAGGCGGAGACGTTCTGCAGCACAGCCTGGAAGCACCGCACAGCCGACGCAGACCACGTCCGGGATTTATACTCGGGTATCTAGGGCTGCACCTGTGGGAGCGCTCGGACCTCAGCGAGAACCACGTTCCAGAGGGAGCTTCAGTGCCTCGGTGCGCGTTGTGGGAAGTGGGAGGCGATGTTCTCCCTCTGCGCCTCCGGTCGGCGTTGCCCTGTGGCTGCAGGACCCCCATGGCCGGGGAGACACTGGGATGTGTGACGGGGGTGGGGGGGTGACCCGATCGGTTCAGCCAGGGCGGCTCATGGAGGACCACCCCAGAGAACTGGCCGGGGCGGGGGGTCCACGCGTTCCTTCCTCCCCTCGAGTGAGGGTCTCACTGCAGCGGGGGCTCCCAGGATGGCATTTCTTGCTCAGGGACCGCAGGCCTGCCCCACGTCCCAGACGCCGAAGGCCACTGCCAGTCTTCATCCTGCCGTCTCTTACTTCAGACAAACTTTGTTTCTGTGCAAGTTTCTGGACCTTTCTGCGTTCGGCCCGCCAGAGCGTTCTCCAGCCGGTCTCGTGGCTGCAGCGTCCCAGTGGTCCGAGGATGTGATGGCTGCCCTGTGGGGGACACAGGTGTGTCCGCATGGGCCCCCCGGCGGTGTGCGTCGGGCCCGCTGCTGCTGCTGCCTCCGGGCCGGAGTTTGGGGTGCGCCGCCTGCCGTCCTCTTGGGATGGCTGTCCGGCGCCGTGGGGCGAGTTCGAGATCTGCCCCTGCTGCCTGCCTTTCCTCCCCGAGGCCGCCCTGGGAGGCCGGGAGGCATGTGGTTCCTTCCTGCTTGGAAATGCATTTATCTGGTAACAGAAGAATCAGGAATTGAATGTACTTACTGTTGGAGCGCGTCTGCAAATGCAGGAAGTTGCCAAACTTCTGCTACAAAACCGAGGCTGCCCGGGCACGGTGCAGAAGGGCTTTGGGGCTCAGACTCTAAATTGATGCGATGAGCTGTGTCTTTCTCCAGATTATGGTGAGGGGTGCTCGAGCCTTGGGCCAGCATCCTGGGCTCCAGTTCCCAGCCTGTGTGTTGTGAGCCATGGGGTCACCTGTGGCCGCCGGGGAGGACCCTGCTGTTCCTGCCCCTCCGGTGCTGACCGTCTCAGTGGGGCCAGGGAGGCAGTCACCTGACTGGGCCGTGGCCTCTCTCTTTTTGCCACCTTGCTGGTGCTCTGAGGCGGGAGGAGTGGGGTCAGCTGTCCTTCGGTTCGTCCCGGCTCTGAGCTTCGAGGAGATGGTCATCCCCAGACCCAGAGCTGCTGCTGGCTGACCACACATCCCGGGGCCCCGGCTCCAGGCCTCTGCCCAACGCCCCTAGTGTCAGGGGTCCCATGGGCCCTGAACTTAGTCTCTGTCCGTAATGCTTCCCTTGGAAGGGCCTAAGGTCCACGGCCCCACCTCACGTCTCCCTGTCCCTGTCTTTGCTCTGGGGCTCTGGGACAGGCTTTCTGGTTCTTTGTCACCTCCTCATGCCTAGACTTTGGGGGCTTCCCGTGTCATTTGGAGTCTGATGGCAGGTGGTCTCGGCAGTGATGGCCTTCCTCACGCTCACCTGGTTTGACTGTCCCCTAGCCTGTCTCCCCGACCGGTCGTGACTCCGTCCTCCCTGTGTGCTTGGAGGGGGTGGTGTGTGTCCCTGCTGGGAGACAAGGGACGCCAGCCCTGTCCCCCGATTCAGAGTCCCCTCTGCCTTCCCTGCGCTCTGCCTGTCCCTGGATGTCCTGGAACCCGCTCCAAGTGGATTGTCCTCTGCCTTTCCCTGGAACCCCGCGTGGGTGCATGTGATCCCGAGCGGTCCTCTGAGGGTGCTGCCGTGTGGCTGCGATTGGCGTCCTGAACCGTGTTCGTGTCCGGTGCCCGCCCTCCCACGCTGGGACAGATTCCGGGCAGGAGAGAGGCCTCCACAGCGGACGCGGTCCCATGGGGCAGCCGGGCTGCACGACGGGCGACCTCCCTGGGAGCAGGTCACGGAACCCCGAGGGGAGGAAGGGCCTGCGCTAACGTGTGCTTTTATGGCCTCCTGAAGTGACCCAGCAGCATCCGGGCAGGGGGAGGGCGGTGACACCTGTGACCTCTTCAGCGCCCTTGGGACTGAGCCGGCGTGTCCGCGGGGCCCTGATAGCTCATTGAGGCCTAAAGGATTGTCGTCCTCGGGAAGACGGATTTCAGGAGCTGGAGTTAATGTTCGTTCCCGCGGGACTTTGGGAGTTTCCGGCAGGGCTTGGTCAGCGGGACTGTGGAGAGCCAGAAGGGGAGTCGGTCCCCTGGGGACACGGGCTGGGGCGCAGGGCCTGGGCCCTCAGAGTTCCTGCCTGTGCCCTTCTCGGGTGGGAGTTGGGTGGTGCGGCGAGCAGAGGAGAGCGTGAGCCGAGGGAGGGGGCTTTTCATCTCTTCCTCCTCCTCGAGGTCCCTGCGTTTCTGGTACGGCTCATCGTCCAGGGGCCTGTGCCTGCCGCCGGGTTTCCCCACCCTGCTCCATCCCCTCTGCAGGGTGGCGTTGAAACGCCCACATGTGGTGCGCCACCCTGCGTCCTCCCTGGACAAAGGAGCCATGCCAAAGCCCACCCAGACTCCACATCATCGGTCAGAGGGGCTGAGCCCTAAACCCCGCTGCCTGGCCACCAGTGTGCTGTGTGACATTCAGCAGTGCGTCTGCCTCTCTGTGCCCGTTTCCTTGTTAGGAGGAGAGGGTGGGTGTGGTTCCTGCACCAGGGACTGGGGCACGTTGAACGTGTGGCTCACAGATATGTTTGGGACCGCACCTGGCACGTGGGGTGGGGGGCACCCTTCCCTGTGCGTCTGAGCCACAGCTGCCTGGAGGGGGGCCAGGGTCAGCAGGGAGTTATGGAGGGAGGCCACCGGGGCCTGCATGTCCCCAGGCCAGCGACACCTCCGTCTCTTTGTCTGGACGGCTCCACGGCATCACGCACCTTGGTTTGGGGACTGCTCTCTGCCTCTCTCACATGTTGGCCTGTCTCTGTAGTTTTATTTCATTTACTTATTCTTTTTTTTTTTTTCTTAGAGATATTATTTATCTATCTATCTATCTATCTGTCTATTTATTTATTTATTTATTTTTGAGAGACGGCGAGCACAGGTTGGGGGCAAAGGGAGAGGGAGAAGCAGGCTCCCCGATGAGCAGGGAGCTGGATGCGGGACTCGATCCCAGGACCCTGAGATCACGACCTGAGCCGAAGGCAGACGCTCAACCGACTGAGCCACCCCGGCGCCCTTCGTTGACTTGTTCCTCACAGGCCAACACCGTTTTATTTAAAGACGGCAAAGAGCTCTTAGAGGAGCAGATCCCTGACGTCGTATTGTTTGGGTGATGCGGGGCTGTGTCCTTTCACTGCAGTTTTGCAGTCCGTCTGCGTGGATGGAGTTCCCACAGCCCCTCGGCGCAGCGTCCCCTGCGCGAGCTGCGCGTTTGTCCGGTCTGGAAAGGTGGACGTGAGTGCGGCAGCGTCTCTGCGCCCCAGGCCTTGCCTGTGTCCCTCCGCGCTTCTTGCTGCCCGGGACCCGGCCGCTCTGGCCGGGTGGTCCCCGCAGACGTCCCTTGTTGCCCTTGCCCTGGATGCGCGGCGGAGCCCCGGTCGGGTGTGCCGTGGTGCGTGTGTCCGTGGGACGGAGGCACGGACGCGAGCGGCTCTGCTCGCCGGCTCCGCCCTGCAGTTCTCGGGCTGGCTGACCTGCGCGTTGGTCATTCCAGGGCCACTTCCTCCGTCTTTCGTGACTGCAGTGATGTCATGATGAGGAGGTGGGGGCGGCTCTCTCCGAGGCGCTGCCCTTGGGGTTCCGTCTCCTCTCGCATCTCACGGTTTGTTCTGGAACGTTTCTCCTGTGCGCCGTCTGGAAAGGGGCCCCATCAGAGCGTTTCTCCGACGGACGCGGGCTCCTTGGCCCACAGGGGATGGTACTTAGGGTTTTTCAAAGGCTTCTTTCTCCTCTGAGTTTCCTGCACTGAGGAACTGGTGCCAAAGAATAAAATCTTTTCTGTTTCTTCTTCCTCGTTCTGCCCGAGGTGTCCAGAGGCAGGAAATGGCCTCTCAGCGCCCTCACGGTGAAATGTCATTTCAGGCAAGGAAAAACTAAGTCAGAAAAAAATTAGTGCTTCAGTGAACAAACCCTAACGCAGGAGACCCGCGGTCGGCAGCGGTTTGCACGAGGTTGCCCAGGTTGTGCGTGGGTCTGTGGCGTCTGCCGGGAGCCTCATGCCTGGAGAGCTCCGGGGCCGGGCCTGTGCTGGGGTCACCTGACGCCCGGCCACCCGTCCACTCCCGGCCCTGCCCCAGGGTCCTGAGGGATCCATGATGCAGCTCAGGCCTTAAACGACACATTGCTGAATAGTTTTTTAAAAATTGGAAAGAGAAAAGGAAATCTGTGAACCTTTCTGTAAGTGAAGTGACTGGGCGTGGAGTGCAGAAGAGGCCTTGTGTGCCCCAGCCCTGGCCCCGGGTCCCTGCTGGGGCTCTGCACTCCTGGTCCCAGTGACCTGGTACCTCTTAGCCTTCCTCGAGAGCCCCCAGCTACCAGCGTGAGACATGGCCAGGGGCTCCACGAATGTGCCGTAACGCCGGCAGGAGCTCTAGGTCCCGAGCCTGGATGTGAAGACACGTCGTGTGACCCTGTGCTCTGTCAGAGCTCCAGCCTGAGCTCTGACTTGGGGGAAGCCCTGCCCGGGTCTTCCCGTTCTTAGAAAAGTGTATGTCACTGGGGTGGAGAGGAAGGACGTCCATGCACTGTGTGTGGCTCGTGCAGCAGATGCATTATATTTTAGGCTTGGAGAGATGTTTTAAGTGTCATTTTAAGTCTCACTGTCACCAGCATACGGATACCTTTCCGCTTGGATGATCACAGCGGCACCCGTGCTGAGTGCTCGAGAACCGAGGAAGCTGAGATTTAGATGATGGGCTTCCAGCGCTAGGCACGGCTGCTCCCGGGACGGGGGACTGGTCGGTCTGCTGGGCCCAGTCAGCCCTGATCCGAGGGTCTGTTTCGTGAATTCAGGCGGAGGTGGAGGTCCTGCCCCTCAGATCCATGGTCCAGGCAGAAGACAGAGCCGCCCATGGGGCCCGGCGCTCGGTGGCCAGCAACGTGAGCCGTGACAGAGCAGAGCACCGGCAGGAGAGCCCCGCGGCTGGTCTTCGGCGATGTGGCTGACCGGTGCCCAGGGCGGCCAGGCCCGCGGTTCGACGGCTGCTGTGAGGAGCCTCCCGTCCGCGCACCGGCGTCTCCCGCGAGCTGCCCCGGGGTGCCATTGGGTCTCATGAAAACATCTTTGTCTGTGCATTTGCAGCAGTTAATGTTTTTCTAAAAAGCAATAGCAAACTTTTAAAAAAGTGTCACTTGAAAAAAAAAAAACTTAGTGAAAAACCAACAGTAAGTAAACTGGAGAAGAATAAAAAATAACATCTCCAAGGGAAACGTGTGATCCGTTGAAACGGGCTTGGGGAGGGGTTCCGGCTCTGGCAGGGGCTGCGGGGGGTCGGGCTCCTTTCCTGGGGGGCTGTGGTGAACGGGGTGCGTCGGGCGGGTCTGGTTGCTTCTCTGACTCCGTCTCAGCGAAGCTAGATTTGGGTCGACGCGGATACCTTCCTGTTCCATGCTCGGGACTTGTGTTTTGCAGACCTGGGGTGGAAAGTGCTTAAGAAAACAGTAGTTTCCCTCTGACCTCGGCGTTGGGTCGCTCTTCCTGCACAGCAGGGAGATGGTCACGGGCCTTTGAGGGCAAATGGGAAGTAAGTGAACAAGAGCCCCTGTTGGTCAGGAGACGGGGTCAGGGCGAGGCAGAGCGCGCGCTCGCCAGACTTTTCCCGGCGCCCGCGCTGCGCGGGGCTTGTGGGGAGGACACTCAGCCGCGCCCTCGGGGCCCGTGATGCTCGGAGGACGCCGCGTGACGGGAGCGGGACGGAGCGCTGCCCGCGCCTGCACTGCGTCCGCTGCGGGTGGTCGGGGCCGCGTGTGGGGCCGGCGGGCGGCTGCGGGCCCTTCCGCGAGGCGCCGCTGTGGGCGTCGAGGACTCTGCGCTCGGTCCTCCCTTTCCTCCAGCTCCTGCGGAGGAAGCAGCCGTCGGTGTCCGTGGGGGGCGATGTTTCCTTTTCCCGGGGCGGGTCTGCCACGCGCCGTGCCCGTCCCGGTCCTGTCTGCCTGCCGTGGGTGGGACATGCCTGGACTCCGGCCCCGCGGTGTCAGTGTTTTACCTACGGGCCGTTCTGGAGGCCGGACAGTGTTGGGCTCGCCTTCCTTATAAGGAGACGTGTGCAGCACAGACTCTTCTTTCCTTTCTCCGGTGATTGTGGGTCGTCCTTTGGTTCACGTTGTGAAATGGTTTGATTTAAATTTGCTGGAAAGTGCCTCCAGGTTTGGAAAACTGAAGCCTGTGAGGTCCACCCCTGTGGGGACCCCAGGCCCACCATGGAAACGCCAAAAGCTCTTCTGGGGCAAAAACACTTTGAAAATCACTTTAAAAGCCCGAAGAAAAATAGGAAATGTGATTTTAACGTATTTTGATGCTACGTAGCGTAGAAAAAGAGCACCGTAGGTTTTTATCTCTGGATCTGGGGACAATCCTTTGGCCGGAGCGTCGGAGGAGGGATTTTCCTCAGCACCTCCACCCAGCGGGTGAGGCCAGGCCCTCCCTGCGCAGCCGCCGGTGCCCAGGTCAGCGAGAGACCTGCCCAGCCGTGAGCAGCATGTGGGCCGCCCGGCCTGAGGGGGGCGCTTGGCGGTCATCTGCTGACCGTGTGCGGGACTGGACCTTGGATGTGGGCCTGGGACTCCCATGGCGGGGTTCCCCGTGGTCCCTGACATGACTACTGAATCTTGGAATTGGGGCCACACGGGGAAGGGACCCTCCCTCGCTGAGTGCCCACCGGAGACCAGCACAGGCCTGAGGACTTTATGTACATTTTCTCACTCCACGTTTGGAATGCAAGAAGGGGAAGCATTCTCTGACTGCGTTTCTGACAACTGTAGAGACTGTGTGTGGCCAGTGACTCCCCCTAAATCTCCCATGGCTGCAAGAACATGGGGTGATCCAGGGCCCCTCAAACAGTGTGGTCACCAGGTGCCCTTGGCCCCCTTGGTGGTGAGGAGGCTGCCTGTGGTCTCGTCTGCTCGCCCCCGCGGATGTCCTGCTGGTGGTTTGCTGGGGCACGGAGAGCTGGGACACGAAGGCAGACCCCGAGGATGCTGTCAGGGTTCGCCGGTTGCGTACAGAGATGGGGCCTGCTGGTGGTGGGGGCTATTGTCCTGCCGGGAAAGCTGCGTCTCCCTGGCTCTGTGCTTGTGGTGAGCCATCACTGATGGTTCAGTGGGCTATAAAAATCGGTTCCTGTCCCTTCCAGAAAAATAAAGACAGAGAACCAGCCTCAGGAGCAGGTGTCTGGTTCCGCTTGCTGTCCTGCTGTGCACGAAGCCCCGGCCTCCAGCCCGAGTGTCTGGTGACCCATGCACGGGCCATGGCCACCTCTGCCTCCAGAGGGTCCTTGGGGCTGGGGTCTCCGTGGGGAGCCCTTCTGTGAGAAGAGGCTCCTCAGGGCGCTGGCCTGTGCGGGCCGAGCCTCTGTGCCTGGAAGCTGGAGCGTGTCGCCCGTCTGTGCGCTGGTGGGAAAACCATGAACTTCTAGAAGAACGTGACTCAAGGGCTCTTCCTGCCAGTTTTTCCTCCCGAGAGGGCTTTTTTGGAAGAGCTCGGTCACGGCACGGCTGGGACTGCAAGCGGAGCTGAACGTGCAACGGTCCCGTGCCCGCGGGAGGCCGCGGTGTGCGCCGGGCCCAGGCCAGCCCCCCGAGTGGGTGTGGAGCTTACCGTCCTGGAAGGACAGGGGTGTTTTCCACGTGTTTCCTCATGGAGCTGTGTTTTCAGAGTATGACGCGGGTGGGAATTACCCTGTTAGATGGCGAGACCGATCCACAGGGCCTCTACTGCAGGCCCCGAGTCAAAGCCTGTGTGTGCGTCTCTCCGGAAAGCAACACTGGCTCTTGGTCCTAGTTCTGAAGGGTCTCCCTTAGGAGATTTTAGAACTGGCTGGAGGAAGCTGTCGCTCCCTGAGAAAGCCGGTCCCCGTGTGCCACTCTGAAGTGCAGGCAGGTTCAGGTGAAGGAGAAAGGACCAAGGCCGCAGACCAGTCTCCTGCCTGAGGACTTCCTGGGTGGGAGGTTAACACTCAAGCAACTCAGGCTGGTCTCTGTTCTCTGCCACACGCACGTGCTGGGACGCACGCTTACCTACACGGGCTTCCACGGAAGCATCATTTTGTTTGCCGTGTGTGCGGTCTTCCTGGCAGGGCCTCTGCCAGCTTCACTTGGTGCCGTGGCGGAGGTGAAGCCCCGGGCGGCTGTTCTCCCTTCCTGTGGCTCGCGTCGCGGTAGTCCACAGCCGGCCCCACGGGCGCGACCCGCCCAGCCTCCCCGCGCTGTGACCGGGCACCTTCCGGGCAACAGACCGAGTTTGGAAAAAATGTCAAAAACAAAACTCGGTGTAAATATAAGGAAATCAAAAGTAGTTTGCAGCGAGTGTGTGTGCGAGTGGCTCGGTCTGACTTTAAGCGCAGAGCGGAGAAACCGCATTTGTACTGAGGATTGGGGTCGCGAACCCCCCGCGGGGGATCAGTGGATGGTGCCTTTTCGTTGCAGCACACGGGCAAACCTGCACGTTAGGGTTTGGTCGCGCGTCCGGCGACAATGTGCTGTGTGCACTTTCCTGGGCCGTGGGCCGTCCCCTGGAATTATGATGTCTGCTGGCTACGTGGTGAGCGTCGAGAAGCTTCCGGTCGGTTCCCCCCTGCTGGGGGCGGTGCTGTCTCCAGAGGCGCCAGGTGATGGGATTCTGCACTGGGAAGCTTGTTTGATTTTGTGCATGACCAGAATGTTCTTAGTTACCTGTGGGTCCAGAGAGGCGCGCTTTGGGGGGCTTGAGTGGAGGAAAGGCTCAGCTGTGCTCACTCCTTGTCCTGCGTTTCTCCAGCGGTAATGCAGGTTCCCCCCAGCGGTGTGGGCGCGTACCCCCTGGGTTCAGAAAGGCACAGAGGGTTGTGCCTGCCCAGCGTCAGCGGCCCAGGGAGTGTGGTAGGCGGCAGAGCTAGAGTGAGCATCTGCTGTTTCCCGTGAGGGGAGAGGAGAGCCCGCTGTCCCTATCTGTGGGGACAGAGCGTGGGCTTTTCCGAGTACGTGCGTGTCACGGCATCGCAGCTGGACGGGCCCTGCCCTGCCTCCGGCAGGGAACGGTGGGCGCAGACAGGGTGGGGCCCTCCGGGGGGAAGTCAGGGGGATACGGAGGTAAAGGAGACCTCTAGCCGCTAACAGGGACCGTCCCGCGACGGGCAGGAGCTCCTTCCCGTCGCTGACTTGGAACATACCTCAGACCGGTTGTGTTTTGTTTTTGCAGGACGTGGTTGGTTGGGGGGGTTCCGCTGTTTTCTCTCTCCCACGGAGGTCTGTGCTCACGAGAGACCCGGCCTGTGCACCGTCATCCGGCGTCTTGGCGACAGACTCCTGTAACCGTGGGTGTCGCGTGGCTGTTGGACAGTATGGTTACGAGTAACTGTTCCTCTTTCACCGAAGAGGCGTTTCTGGAGTTTGTCTCTGTAAACTCCGACTCCCAAGTGATGTTCGGGAACCAGCGGCCCCAGCTGGGATGTCACGGTCCCCAGAACTCCAGAGCAGCCCCCCAGGCCCTCGGTGCCCGAGCTCCGCCTGCTCCGAGCATGCCCTGGGCTCCCACCTAGGCCCATGCGGCCCTTGGGAACCCTGGTCTGTCGCCTCGCCATGCCGGCCCGACTGCTCGCGGGCCTTGTGCCGAGTGCATGGAGGAAGCTTCTAGAGCTTTCTGCTGCCGTGTGCCAGGTGGCGGGAGGGACAGCGTTGACAGAATTAACACACACCTGATCACACCAGCCCGCTGCCAGTTTGACTCTGGGTTTCGCTGTGTCTTTGCAGGAGGCTCTGGAGGTGGGCCCTGATTCCGCGTCTGGGTCTCCTGGTTCTCGGACGCCGTTTGCAGCAGCCGGTGTGACTGCTGTGTCTCTGGGAGCCCGGGCAACGCTGCGCTCCTTCAGCAAAGCAGGAGGGCACTTCTGCATGCACAGTCTCCCATCCCTCCCCGGGCCTGGGGGGCGGGCGCGGGGCCTGCGAGCTCTGAAACCCCAAAACCTGCTGTGCTGTATTTTGTGGTCACTTTCCCTCAGAGCTGTTGCCGGGTGAGACGTTTTGGCTTAGGAAACATCCCGCCCTCATTTCTGCGAGATCACTTACGATCACTTCACATGCAGCGTTTCCCTGACTTTCGCAGCCGGATACACAATAACGTTCTTCCGGGGAATGAGAGTGGAGTTTCGCGTGTTTGTCCGTTTTTGTTCTTTGCAAGGAAGGTAGACGTGGTCTTTTATCTGCAGAAGTTAGGACTTGCAGGGATGTGTCATTAAATGTGGTTGAAAATATATTTTTAGACAAGCAATGCGGGATAAATCCTGGGGCAATGTGACATCATGTTCTTGTCAAGAATTGCTCTTTGTAAACATTCTCTGATAGGTCGCCCTCCGTAAGAGGCTGCAGCACCCAGCTGGCCTCGGAGGTGTTGTGTGTGCGAGTGGTAAACTGGGTCACGCTGCAGCAGTTACTGGCCGTAATGGGTCTGGAGCATTTAAACTGGTTATCCTGAATGTGCTCAGATACGAAAGAAAGCATTTGGGGAAGATCTGTCCTTTTCTGATTTTGATCCTCTCAAAGTATTGATTGGTGTTTGTACAGGGGCCAAGAAAGTCTTCGATGATTTCTTACATGATATGCTTTTCAACTGTCCTGCCAAAATAAACTCCATTCAGGGTATCTTTACAGAAAATGTTTTGTGTGCAGTCACTTAGAATTCAGTAAAATTGATCACCAAAGTTTATTTTTCCCGTGTGCTCTTAGTGAAGGGATTTTTGGGGGGCGGACTTCTGTGCTCAACAGTCCTACCTCGGAAGGTGACGTTTCACAGAATGTTTCATGGCTTGCCGCACAGAATCATCTCTCTTTGTATTCTTGGGCACAGTTCTTTATTTGAGGGTGGGGACTTCCAGGCTGTTCATGAAAAGCACAGAGGAAAGTGATAATGTCAGGTCTAGGTATTTACGGCCGTCTGTATTCTTACATGGGGAGAAATATATTGGTTTTAGGTAAAAGTCTGGAAAAGAGGTCACTGTTAGTGGTTTGGGGGGCAAATACTATCCTTTGTTCTTGGTTTACTTGGAGCAAAAGAGCTTATTTGTAGAAACGAATTTCTGTTGAAATATGTTTTATGATCAACTAATAAAATCTCAACAAGGTACGTCCAGTAGACCAGGGAGTGTGACGCAGCGAGAAAATGTGGCGAGTTTCTACACAGGGTTATTTTGTTTTCACTGTTGACAGTTTCTTTAAAAACACTGATATTAGGCACTGAATTGGTGATAATTTGCACACTCTGGAGGTCAAGCTGGATAAAAACTTACCAGCCACTTGTAAATGGGATTTTACCTGCACTTTATCTAGAGCCTTCGGATCTCCCATGTCTGTTTTAAAACTAGAAATTTATGAGTCTTGATTTTCTTTGGGGTTCTCCGGGTTGTCAGTATTTCTGGATTATTCGAAACTTAGGCTTTCCCCTCTGCATGCAGCATGGGAAGACTGTCAGAGTGAAACCGGACGCTTCTGTGGCTCGTGGAATGAAGCGAGTGACTTGCTCTCTCTCTTTGTAAAACGCTGGGCAGCCTCTGGGGGCTGCAGACGTCACCCAGCGGCCCAGCTGGGGGGATGTGGGCTCTTAATGGAGATGTTGACTAGGTCATGAACTGTGCTGGCGGTTCCAGGGGCGCTGGGTGGACCCCCAGGCCCCCGCTCTTTGTGGCTGGCCGGGAGCCCCGGCAGGAAATCTAGCCGCAGAACATTCCAGAGCAGCCTCTGACTTCTGCCCTCTTACCGTCTCATTCTTCTTCTTCTTTTCCCCCCCAGCGGAGAGAAGTTCACTTTTTTAGGAACAAAGAGATTGATAACGTCACTTTGTAGTGTAAGGCTTGGAAACGGTCAAGGGCCAGCAGGAGTGAGGCACTGATTTTGGAGAGCAAAGGAAGAAAAACTAGGGGCAGGACGCTGCTTTCCTGTGGATGGAACACACCCGGCCCTGTTTGTTTGCACGTGGAGGCTTCTGGGTGAACGTCTCCAGGCCTCCTTAGGATTTTTCTGGGTCTGTTATTAGTGACCGGGGAGGGAAAAGTCCCACGTCTTCCCTCGTCACTCCTGGTCGCTCCCGGATGTGATCGATAAGGAGATGGCGCATTCGTCTGCTCTGCTCATCCCCCCGCAGGGGCAGGTTTGACTTCCCGGTCGTTCTATTTTCGTCCAAGGACGTGCAGGCGGCTTTGATACTGATGTTAATTCATATTTTCTCTTGGAAATACATCAGCGTACAGTTGTTGCTGTTGGTCTATTTCCGCCGTCTCTCTGGAGGTGAAAATGGAGGCTGTCCTTTCGGGGACCAGGAGCTCAGGCGCGCGTGTGGCAGAGCCTGGTCCGCAGCTCCCGCAGCGGCGCCTGCTCCCGTGGGCCCTCGGCCGTGGGTGGAGGCCAGACGGCGGGTCTGCGCCAGCCCTGCCCGGAGACCGTGCCGTTCGCGCAGTGAAACCGTATTAGGGACAGTTGGTTACATTTGGGGTCCATGAAAGTGGTGGCCCTCACTTGACGTTTTGGGCGTGGGGTGCCGAAGAACTTAAGGGAAACCTTTGCTGGAGAAAGTGGGATTTTGTCGCTGTTGCGTTGCTGTTTTTTTCTTCTACTTCGTGCTCTGAACAAAGCATTTTTGGACTTACCTTTAAAGCGGGTGCCCTCGCACCATGGTCCGAGCACAGTGTTCCCGCTTGGAAATAGGGCCTGCCTCGCCCGTGGGCGGTTGTGTGCGCCTCCCTCCCTGGGATAGTGGGTTTCTGTGCTTTCTCCGCGCAGTGGGGCGGTGGGGTGGGGTTTCTTGTGAATGCTGCTGATTCTGGTGGCCTTTTATTCATGTCTTCTTATTAGAGTGGAAATGTAGTTTGCTCATAATGGATTATTGATTGGCCCAAGCCAGGCAGCCTCGAGGCCTTGTCAGCTTCGGTCCGCAACTGCCCAGCAGTGAAAGCATCAGTTCACGGAGTGACTCGGTGGCCGCGGACTATAAGCCTGGGATTGTTAATCTGGGGCAGATTGCTGTGTGCAGAGAGGAACTCCTCATTGTTGTTAGGAATTTCTCCCCGTTTGTTAAAAGAATAGGCTTTTTGTCTCCGCAGTAGATAAGCCTGTGCAGGATCTTAATGATGTATTTTAATTCAGGCCCATAATACTACAGTGTAACAAGCAAAGCCCATTTCATTGTCTGCAGGCGGACAGCCGGACAGTGACTGCGCCCCCGAGCCCAGCACCCACGGGGCCTGTGATCCTGGGCATGCCCTGTCATGGGGGGGGGGCAGCCCCCTCTGCTCTGGGGACAAGCTTTCGGAAGTGTCCCACCAGGCCCTGCTGGAGACTCAGTGTTTTTGTTCTGTGACTTGTGGGTTGGAGCCCTACCCCTCCCGTAATGCCCGAGCCTCCGTCCTGGAGAGCTGTGGTCTCCTACGGGATCCTCCCGGCCTGCCAGACTCCAGATTCCGCAGATCTCCCATTGTCAGAGCCTTGCACAATAGGCGGGGGGAGCCCCTGCGGCTCCCGCCACCTCCCCAAAGCCCGGGGCTCCCTAGGAGGTGGCCAGGGGACACAGGAGGAGGCACCCCAGCTGCTGAGGAAAGCAGACCTACTTCTTGGTAGCGGGAGATGGTTAATGAATGAGCCAGAACTGCAAAAGTACCCCAGGGAGAGTTGTTTGACAGACAGGGCAGGCTTTAGCTTCTGCTTCCCTAAAACCGAAAACTGGGCTCGGAGCAGGAAATGCCCCCGCCAGTGCTCCCGCAGCCCCAGGAGCCTGAGAGGCCTGGCCTCTCCCACTCTGGTTCGGGTCTGTTGGAAGAAACTTGCAGACTTGTTTGGTTAGGCAAATTGCTCAAAATATTAGAGTTACTCTGGATTCCTTGTGCAGGAGCAGATGTCGATAGAATGATCTTGGACCGTTTTGGGGAAAGGAGCAGAGTCGGCTGGAGTCGGCCGGCTTCTGCTCCGTGTCGGTTTCCTTCACAGAGCAGAAGACGGCGAGGTTGCCCGTAGACGCAGAGAGAGGCGAGGTTGCCCGTAGACGCAGAGAGAGGCTGACTGCTCAAAAGCGCAGGACGTTTTCCCTTTTCCCCTTGGCGAGGCCGCATTTAACTGATTAGAAAATGATTGTTTGCAGTGTGGGAAAGAGACCTCAACTGCATGACCGCGTTTTGTTCCCTTGGAAAGCCGCGGGTGGGGTCCCCTGAGCCCCAGGAGCTAGCCCGGGCGGGCTCCTCTGGCCGGAGAAGGCCCCTGCTGCCCGCGGCACGGCTGTGACCAAGCTCTGAGTGGATCCCGGGGTTTTTCTGCATTGAGCAGTCTCGTAAATACTGCTTCTCATGTGAACGGTGGTTTATTCAGATGATTTTTCTTTTTTCTTTTCTTTTCTGAATTTTGAAGACTGGAATTAACAAAAGATGATGTTCTTGAACCACATTCCTGGGAGCCTTCGGAGCTTCCTCCAGGCCTGGGAGGGGGGAGGGGTTGGGAAGGGGGAGGTGGGGGGAGGGGCCCCCCAGGCCTCCCCAGGCCTCCCCAGGGCCCTGCTTTGAATTGTGTTCCTTCCTGAGGCTGCAGATGGGAGTTTGTTGTTGTTGTTGTCGTTTGTTTTGTAAAAAGACTTCCAAAATCCATAAAAATTGGAAGAATGATAGACATACATACACTCACCATCTAGATTCAGCAACGAAGATTAAAAAATGTTGAGGTGTTTTATTTATATTAATTTATTTTTATTCACTTCCTTTTGACTGAATAACATACCAACATTCTGCTTTGTTTTTAATGAGGTGCACTTGGTACAGAACATTCTGCAGGCGTCAGGTGTGCAACAGTGTAATATGCCATCTGTATGCGCTACTGCGTGATCGCCACCAAAGACCAGACACCGCCTGTCCGCGCACAGGGACCCCCATTTCGCTCACCCTCTCCCCCTGGAGCAACCACTGATCTGTATCGATGACTTTGTTTTAATACTGCTATTTTTTTTTTTTTCCAGATTCCACAGATGAGTGGAATCATACAGTATCTGGCTTCGTCTCTCTGACGGACTTCACTTGGCCTGATGCTGGCAGGGTCCCTCTGTGTCATCGCGTACGGCAAGATTCCGTTCTTCTTCGTGGCTGTGTAGTACTCCACCGCGTGTGTCTGTGTCTGCACACCTCGTCTTCTTGGCCCGTTCATCCTCTGGTGGACACTTAGGTTGCTTCCGTATCTTGATGACTGTCAGGAACGCTGCGTGAACGGGGTGGGCGCGTGCAGGTCTCATTTGGAAATAGTGTTACAGTGTTTTTGTTTTCTTCAGGTAGATACCAGAAGTGGAACCAGGGGCATCGTATCCTGATTCGAGGAATCGCCGTACTGTTTTACATTCCATCAATGCTTGTTATTTCTTGTCTTTTTGATCATTGCTGTTCTGACTGGTGTGAGATGATCTCTTATTGTGCTTTGATTTATAATTATTAGTAATTTGTGATGTTGGGCACTGCTTCCCGCGCTTGTTTTCCACATGGACGTCTTTGGAAAAATGCTGCTTCAGATCCTTCTCCCATTTTTTAGTCGGGAGGCTTGTTTTTTTAATTGTCAAGCTGTAGGAGCTTCTATGTATTTTGGATATTAATAACCCCTTATTGGACATAGGATTTGCAAATATCTTCTCCTACTAGGTTACCTTTTTTGTTTTGATGGTGATTTCCTTGACTGTGCAGAAGCTTCTTAGTTTGATGTAGTCCCGTTGGTTTATTTTTGCTATTGTTTCCCTTGCCTTTTGAGTTGGGCTCAAACATACTGCTAAAACCGAGGACTCACAGGCTTTCTACCTACTTTTTCTTCTAAGAGTTTTATGGTTTCATGTCTCACACTCAAGTCTTTCATCCATTGTGAGTTAGTTTTGTGTATGGTAAGATAAGAGGCTTGTTCCATTCCCTTGCATGTGGCTGCCTAGTTTTCCCCACATCATTTACTGAAGACACTGCTTTCACCATTGTGTGTTCTTGGCCCCTTTGTTGTAAATTAATGGTCTGTATACATGTGGGTTTATTATTAGACTCTCAGTTCTGTTCCTTTGATCAGTGTGTCTGTTTTTATGCCAACAGCATACTGTTTTGATGACTGTAGCTTTGTGGTACAGCCTGAAATCAGAGAGCCTGATGACTCCAGCCTAGTTCTTCTTGCTTTGGCTCTTTGGGGTCTTCTGGATGCCGTAGAGATTTTAGAGTTGTTTGTTCTAGTTCTGTGGAGAGTGCCACTGGATGTTGGGTAGGGATTGCGTTGAATCTGTAGGTTGCTTTCGGTAATATGGATGATGTAGCAATACTAATTCTTGTAATGCGTGAGCACAGGATATCTTTTAATTTATTTGTGTCTAAACATTTGTAATTTTGAGTGTACAGGTCTTTCATCTTCTTGGTTCAGTGTATTCCTAGGTATTTTATTCTTTTTGATGCAATTACAAATGGCGTTTTTTTTTTTTTTTTCTTTTTTTAAAGATTCATTTATTTATGGAGCGCATGCGTGCGCATGCACAGATCGGGGGCAGAGGGAGAGAATCTCAAGTAGACTCTGTGGTGAGTGTGGGGCCCGACATGGGGCTTGATCTCATGACCCGTGAGAGCGTGACCTGAGCCAAAACCAAGAGTTGGCCACCCGGGAGCCCCTGGGATTGCTTTCTCAGTTTAAATTCTGGTAGTTTGTTACTAATGTGTAGAGACTAATGTGTAGAGATGCCACAGATCTCTGTATGTTGATTTTGTATCCTTTGACGACTCCTGAATTTTTTTACTCTAACAGTTTCTCGATGAGTGTTTAGGGTTTTCTGTATATGATATCATGTCATCTACAAATAGTGGTTTATTTTCTGTAACTGCTCTAGCAAGGCCTTCCAGTAGTAGGTTGAATAAAGGTGTTGAGGCTGGATATCTTTGTCTTGTTCTTGATCTTAGGAGAAAAGCTCTTAGCTTTTTTCCCATTGAGTGTGATGTTGGTTGTGGGTTTGTCATATGTGACCTTTAATAAGTTGAAATACGGTCTCTCTAGGGCTGCTGTTGTCTTATCATAAATGGATGTTGAATTTTGTCAAACCTTCTTTTTGCGTCTGTTGAGATGATCATGTGATTTTTATCCTTCATTTTTGGTCTACGTAGTGTACCACCCTGACTGCCTTGTGGACGTTGAACCATCCTGGCATTCCTGGGATAAACCCCACCCGATCATGGTGCAGGAACCTTTCAGTGTATCGTTGAATTCAGTTTGCTAATATTTTGATGAAGAGTTTTGGGTCGCTGGTCATCCAGGATATGGGCTTGTAATTGTGTTTTTTTCGTGGCGTCCTTGTCTGGTTTTGGTCTCAGACAAGCAAACACACCTGCATCTGCCATCTACATCTAGCAGTCGTGGACATGTTGATATCTTTGCCTTTCCTTTTTTTTAAACCACCTCCAAATTACTTCATTCACATTTTCAAAAACTAAGACCATTCTCCTGTATTGCCAACCTAACAAAATAAGCAGTTCTCAAATATTAGTTAATATTTAGCCTGTGTTAAAGTTTAGTTTTTGTGAAGAGTTTGGGAGCTAGAATGTGTTTGAGCACGTGTGCTGTGGAGGCTTGTAGCTGCTGAAGTCTTAATAGTTGTATTAAATGCCCTTTTGTAGTGGACCTGTGAGGGCCCACGGAGCGCACAAGGGTCCCTAGTGATTTCTCATTTAGTTTCCTAAACTTGTATTATTTTGTCCTTTTGAATTTATTTAACCAAATTACTGTCCCTCTCAGTGAGTAAGGTATCTTTGGGTCCTACACTGACCTTTCATTTACTTATTCAGCAGTTAATAATAATAATGTATAACGTCTTCAACATTTCCTGTGTGTTAAACATTGAACCTAGAATGCGTTACTTTAAGCCTCATAGAATTACTCTGCTGTAATTATCATAACCGTCATTTACATTTAAAAAGTGCAGTGGGCTGGGGACAAGAGAGGAGAAGACTGGGGTCACACGGCTGATCTGAGCCAAGTGGCAGAACTTGGGTTTGATCTTGGCGAGTCTGACCTGGAAGCTTATGGGCCAGACCACCTCCCACAGCACCCTGATGCCCAACATGTGCTCGGCTCTGTGCTAGTGTGGAGACTCAGTGGGGAGAAGGCTTGTCCTCCAACACAGGAGGGGCAGGTGAAGAAGCCGTGCAGATGTGGGCTAGAGTAGGGCCAGGGCCATGCGGAGAGCTGGCACAGCTCCTAGGGGTCAGGTGAGATGTCAGGTGAGACCTCCTGTGTGTGGGTGGGGTGGGAACTGCATGTGCGAGGCTCGAGATAAGAGTGAGTGTGTGTCTGCCTGGGCATGGAGCAGAGCTCACAGTCCTAGAAGGGGCCCGGGAGACTCGCCTGCAGCAGTGCGGGGGCTCAGGCGCTTGTAGGGGGAGTTTGGGCTATATCGCTGTGAAGGGTGGAAGTCTCAGGCTGGCCCAGGTCTCTGTCTGGAATGCCCACTTCGGCTCGGGATAGGGGGTGCGTGGATTCAGGAGTGTATTGAGGGTGTGGGGGAAGGGGCTGGGTGTTGAGGAGGAGGAGGGGAGAGTCGAGGGTGAGACCAGTGGGATTTGTGGCTGGGTCCCCGCCCTGGGGGGAATCGCGCTGACCGAGGGTTCCGGACATCCCCGTGTTCCGGACAGAGCCTCGAGCTCCCTAGAACACCGAGCCCGCTCTCGTCCATGAAGGTCACCACGTGCCTCTGGAAGCATCCTCCTGCTCTGCTGCTCTGCCAGGACATTGTTTTCTGTGTGTGGACGTGTTTCCCCTTGTGACTTCTGGGTTTCTCTAGCCCAAGCCTGCTTCGTTTCTTTGAGTTGTTAGGATCCAGTAAGTGGCCTGGTGCCCCATAAGCTCTCAGGAACTGGGGTGAAACCTGTATTCAGTGGGACTCTGCTGGCCTGTGAGGCTGTCTGTGTGGTGCTCTCCCCGGCAGAGATGCAGGGGTGCACGTGGGTTCTTCTAGATCCTTTGGCTGTGCTCTCCCTTCCGGCTACCTGGCTGTCCAGCTGTCCGGCTGTCTAGCTGTCCGACTGTCCAGCTATCTGACTATCCAGCTGTCCAGCTTTCTGGCTGTCCGGCAGTCTGGTTCTCCATCCTGGGTGTTAGGTGTCCAGGTCTTGCCCCTACGGGACTCACTTAGGGCAGGAGACTTGCACCCCCCTAGGTCCTCACAGGGAGCTGCTGCAGCAGGGCACGCTTCCGGAAGTGACTGTCCTGCTTTGTATGCGGTCACAGATGCAGACCCCAGGATCCTCACTTAGAGAAGGGATTTGTGAGTTGGAGCATTGACCCACAGAGTAAATTTGTCACAGATCCGGTAAGTTGTGGCATGCAGGCACAGGGAGTGTCTGAGAGGTGTGGCGGCAACCCCGCACCTCTGTGTTTACAGCTTGTGGGTCATTTATTTCTGTGTTCCCACGATTGCTTTGTAAAGTTTAGCTTCATACTATATTTTCGCAGCTTTTATATCGCCTCTTAAACCCTTCCCCACATCCCCTGTAATGCATTTTGTACATTACGAATATGCGATTTTATTTTCTTAAAAACATTTTACCTTCACCACTTTTTTATCGATATGATCAAATTACCTTTTACAAAATCACATCTCAAAAAATGTAGAAGGCATTTTTAAAGAGTAGCTTCAGACTGTTCTCTCTAGAGAAACACACACACATAGTGAGTGTTCCGTTGGAAATCTATTTTAAAACCCTCATCAGCAAGCCATTTTTATGCATAAACAATTAAATTATAATCTTGTCTGGCAAGTTCCCAGTTACAGCCTTGGACAAAGTTTGGGATACGGTGACAACAAAACGGGTTCATTATGGGCAAACTGCGTTCAGATGGGGCCATCGTGTACGGATGTCCGTGGGGGTGGCGTGTTGTGCTGGGTCAGCAAAAGCACAGACGTGTGTTTGCTTTCCCCTGCACGTGCTGCCCGCTTCGTGCGCCTGCTGCTGGGACCCGACATGCTCTGGTCAGCACAAAGAGCTGACATTTATTCACACATTTTACAACACTAGTTATCTTTAGGTGGACGTGTTATTGTAGGGAAAGCTGGAGCAGCGAATCCCATGTGGTATGTGCTTGTCTGTCTGGGAGAGTCAAAGGCAGTTCGGGACAAAAGTGCATCTGCCTAGAGCAGAACAGTCTGTCGTCTTGTCCCACGGTGGTGTCCGCACGTGACCCGCTCCCCACTGGGGACCGAGAGGAGCGTGGAGAGACCGGCTGAGACCCTCTGGGCTCAGGGACGTGGGTGGGCGGAGGTTTTTCAAGGCGATTGCCAAGCCGGGGTGCCGGGGGGCCGCCCGCGGCTCCGCCAGCCTCCAACTGGGGCGGCCGTGTGGGGTGCATTTTTAAGTTCAGAGCTGCGATGACTGCATTCTTGTTCTTTTTTGGAAGAGAAGCAACGACCCTGTCTTAAATAGCAGTTTCTGCCTGCAGCTAAGAAGATCACAGAGCTCCGTGATGGGGCCGCAGATGGAGGAGGGCCGGTGGCTGGGACTCGCTCTCGGACCGTGGCTTTAGAGGTTCTCAGGAAACCCCGTTAGTGGACCCTGGGCGCCCAGAAGGGGCCGCTTCGTGGAACTTTCTCAAGTGGAGACTGTTTGGTTGACGTTAGGATTTCCTTAAGATAGCGGCGTTCAGGGCTTAAATAGTTACTACTGTTAGGGCATTTCCCCCGTTTCTGTGTTGATGTGTTTTCTCCTTGGTGATGGCTGTGCGGCTCTCCCCGGGACCTGGAGCAGCGCTGAGTTTTGAACGATGGGGCTGGGCCGAGAAGTGGAAAACAAAAGAGAAAGCGGAGCCTGTTCTGCTGACGGCAGCGCCTGTTCGCGTCCTGGCTTGCGAACTGCCCGGGCACGGCCGGGCCCTGTCTGCTTGGGTGAAGGCTTTTCGCTGGTTTCGGAGGGAGCCCGAGACGGAGACCTGTATGGTCTGGTTTTTGGGTTCTTGAGGGACGGCGCTCAGGCCTGCGCCCGGGCCGGGGGAGTGCGGGAACTGGGGCCCCCGGGAGTCCGGGTTGGGAGCAGGCGCGCGGCCTGCTCAGCCGGCCCGGAGGGCTGCCCTGCTCGGTGTGTAGAGGCCGGAGCAGCCCCCGGAGAGAAAGGGGAGCGCGGTCCCCTCCCCGTGGACCGGCAGCCTCGCAGCCCGGCGCTCTGTGCACCCGGGACCTGCCGAACCCCTTCCTCCCGCCCGCGCCGGCGGCCCCGGCGGCGCACACGCCTGCTCCTCTCCGGGCAGCTCGCCGGGGCCCGCGGGCCACAGGGATGGCGCCGGCTGGTGTCACACGCGAGGCCTGGACCGGGCAGCGGTTTGCGGTGTGCGGACGGCCGCACGGGTCTCGGGCCGCTTCCCTGACCCTGGCCTCCTGGGTATGAGGAGAGGAGCCTGGGCTGGGAGGGTCGCCCCCCGAGAGCCACCTGGCTGGCTGACGGGGGACCAGGGCTCCTAATGGGGTGTCACCCCGGGCTCGTGCTGGGGCGCAGACCCCTGACCTGTCCCGCCCCGCCCTTGGCACCCCGGGGGTGCTGAGCTCACGGTAGCGGAGCGCGAGGAGTGCAGCGGCCGCGGAGTGGGCACTGAGGGGGTCTGAACGAGTGTCCCCTGGAGGGGCTGCCTTCATTTGCAGGTGACTGTGAGCTGCCACCTGCCGCCCCTACCTGGTGGAGCACCGGCGCTCCGTGGGCCCTTGCCTGTGTGGCGGCTTCGCGGCTGTCTCAGCCCCTCGGGCTGCAGAGCTGCCGACTCCGGCGGGCTTCGCCGACCGCCGGGAAAGCCAGTGGATGCTGTGGTTACTCCAGAGCCTCCAATTTCCTGTGTTTTTTTCTTCGTATTTATGATTCTTTGAACTCTAAGATATTTATACCCAGATTAGATCCTTGAGCGAAATAGGAATACTAGGTTTCGTTCCGACTTTTCTACAGTGTTTCACATTCAGCGTCCTGAGGGGATGACATCAACCCGGGGTAGAGGGGATGCACGCGGATCACTTGCCGTGTAACCCGTATATAGCAACACATAGAGCCTTCCAGAGCTTGTGCCACGACCAAAACACCTTGAAAAGATGATTTAAATTAGCTTCAGTCACCAGGAGGTGTTCTGGTTAACCTCATTTGTGCAATTTCACAGGCAGTTTTTATTTAGGCACTTTATTGGAGGCGTTGGTTTTGGGGGCTCTCTCGGCAGGGGATACCCTGTGCCCCTGTTAGCCTCTAGAAGAAGGGTTACCTGCGCATGGCTCTGCTTTCGGCCCGTTTCCAGACTTGGCTGCTCTGATCGTATTGGTTTCCTCCGGTGCCCCGTAACCCCACGACCACGGGGCTTTATCAAAAGGTGTTCCAAAATTTATAATTTTAAATAAGATTTCTACTAAACAAGATTTCTTCTAGATTTCTTTCTACTAAGCAAGATTTCTTCTTCTGCGGGAGATGGCATTTGGAGGAAGCAGGTGTGTCGTCTGTCCAGAGGGCATCTGTCACAGAGGGCTTCCGCACCCCTGCCTCTGAACCCCTCCTGGAGGGCGGGTTCTCCTGCGTTGTTCACTCCCCTCTCCCGTTGTCAGCACCCTTCTCTGTGTCTCCTCCGGCGAAGGCATGTCAGGCTGCAGAACCCAGAGCAGACAAGGAGTTGCCGCCCAGGGTCTTTTGGGAGAGAACCTTTCATTTGGGAGCAGAAAATGTGTATTAGTACACTGCTTCAAAACCAGAAACCTATAGCTTCTTCATGTTTTATAAATTTTATAGTACAGGTTCTAAATGTGTGTGAGGTTGTGAGTTTGTAAAAAGAGGGCTTCCTTTATACATGTCAGGGCTATTTTTAAAGAAAATCTGCCTATCTGGGTGCCTCTCGGTGCAAGTCTGAAGTCCTCCCCCCCCACCCCCCCAGGAAGACCTTCACAATCCCGGCTCCGTTTCTAATGCTCAGCGTTAAGAAGGCTCAGTAGACCATGTCCCAGGGAAGCTGTGGTGCCGCGTTGCTCCCTTTCTGACCCGTCGGAAGGCTGTTCCGGGGGATGCTCTCTTTCCCTTCCTTTCTCATGGGCTCGCTGTTTTGCTTATTCTGCTTATCACAAGTCAGATGGAAATTCTTGTTTTTACTGCCGATAATTGCTTTCTGGTGTGTATCGTCTTGGGCCTCTCTGGCGGCTTCCAGGCATCGCGGTTGGCTTTCCCGACGCGTGGGTGATGGCCTGCCTGTGCCGGGCTCGGCGCTGGGCACCTCCCTTGTCTGGTTTGTCTCTGCCTATGCACAGGGTGCCGGAAGCAGCCAGCCACCTGGAGGAGTGGCTCCGACAGGGCCCGCCCCTCATCTCTGGAGGGGGGATGGGCATGAACCTGACAGTGACGTGCATTGTGACGCCTGCTGTTGCCAGGGAGAGGTGTAGCCAGCCTCCCTGGGAAGGCCCCATGGGTGTGTGACCTGTGCAGAGGGGTTGGGGGTGACTGCATGACACCTGGGGTCTAGAGGTTGTTCTGCCCTGGGACCCTCCAGCCGGAGTCTCGGTGCCCTTTGGGGGTTGGGCTGCGGTGGTGTCGCAGGAGCAAAAGCGTGGGACAGGGATGGGTGGTGGCGGGAGGGTCGGGGCTCTTCTAAGAGGTGGTGGTTCTGTGGCCCTGGGCGCCGGCAGGCGGTGTCCGCGGGGGCCTCCATGCTGGGCAGCCGGTCCTGAGCAGCGGGTTCCAGCCACAGACCTTGCACGAGCTCGGGGTGCGTCTGCCTCTGTCCCGAAGCCTTGTTTCCCCAACAGCTACACACGGCAGTATGTTTGCCAGATGCCTTTGGGGCTCACGCGTCCTGGGCGCGTCCTGGGCACGTCCTGGGCACGGGCTGTGTCTCTGTGTCCCTTGCCGCCCCCTCCCTGGTCCCTTCCCCGTGCTCCTCATTCGCACCTGCCCCCCGGGGTCTGTGCTGCTCACGCTGCCGCAACCTCTTCTCCTCAGGGTCTCCCTACAGATGTGGGACCTTTCTGAGAAGAATGACTCTAGCATACGATCGCATAAGGTTATTTATTGTAACGATTTAGCATACAGTTATCAGTAATTGTTTAATTATCTCTCTTTCAGAGGAAAGCAGCTGCTGGTATGCCTACTTGGATTTGTGTTGGTGCCTCCTTTGGGACTGGCTGGCTCTTTTTCAGGAGCGGGCCCGTCACTCTCCGTGGATGTTGCCGGGTCCCCGTGGGCACAGGCAACCTCGTTCCTAAGATCTCTTGTGTCTTTTCTGTTCTAGGTGCTCTCCACTGCCTGCCATGGCTTCCAGGTAGGACATGCAGGTTGCCCTGGCAGGTGCATCTCTGCAGCTGGGAAGCAGAAGCCTCATCTGAAAATGGAGAGATAAGACGAGGTCCGGCCCGTGTGACAGAACGCCGCGCCTGCCCTGGCTGGGGAGCCCTGGTCCTGGAGATGGATCGCACCCGTGCAGCCGAGGTGGAGCTGAGAAGGGGCCCGAGCCCCACCGGGGCCAGCAGGAGCCCCGAGGTGGACGGAGACAAGGCCCTGAGCCACAGCTGCTGCATCTGTGGCAAGACCTTCCCCTTCCAGAGCTCCCTGTCACAGCACATGCGCAAGCACACGGGGGAGAAGCCCTACAAGTGTCCCTACTGTGACCACAGGGCTTCCCAGAAGGGCAACCTCAAGATCCACGTCCGCAGCCACCGCACGGGCTCCCTGACCCAGGGCCGCGAGCCTGAGGCCGGGGAGCTGCGTGCGTCCGAGGGCCTGGACGGCTGCACCAGCCCCACCAAGAGCACCTCCGCCTGCAACAAGATCCTCAACGGGGCCGCCCCGGTGGACGACAGCAAGATCCTGCTGCGCAGCAGCAAGAAGGAGGCTGAGGGGGCCGCCAGCGCCCCGGACGAGGGCAAGGCGGCCGCCCAGTGCTCCTTCTGCAAGTGCAAGTTTGAGCGCAAGAAGGACCTGGAGCAGCATGTGCACCAGGCCCACAAGCCCTTCCGGTGCCGGCTGTGCAGCTACATGACGGTGCGGGAGGAGTCCCTGCTGAGCCACATCGAGAAGGACCACATCACCGCGCAGGGGCCCAGCGGGGCCGAGGCCTACGTGGAGAACGGCAAGCCCGAGCTGACCCCCGGGGAGTTCCCCTGTGAGGTGTGCGGCCAGGCCTTCAGCCAGACCTGGTTCCTGAAGGCTCACATGAAGAAGCACAGGGGCTCCTTTGACCACGGCTGCCACATCTGTGGCCGGAGATTCAAGGAGCCGTGGTTCCTCAAGAACCACATGAAGGCGCACGGGCCCAAGACCGGGAGCAAGAACAAACCCAGGAGCGAGCCGGACCCCATCGCCACCATCAACAACGTGGTGCAGGAGGAGATGATCGTGGCTGGCCTGTCCCTCTACGAAGTCTGCACCAAGTGCGGGAACCTGTTTACAAACCTGGACAGCTTGAACGCGCACAACGCCATCCACCGCAGGGTGGAAGCCGGCCGCTCGCGGGCCCCGGCGGGGGAGGGCGCGGTGCATGGCGGCGCCCCGGATCCCCAGCAGCTCTTCCTTCGGTGCCTCAACCTGCGGCCTGCGGTGGCCGGCGCGCCCGCCCGCGGGCAGGCGGGGCGGCGGGTGGCCGAGCTGGACCCGGTCAACAGCTACCAGGCCTGGCAGCTGGCCACGCGGGGCAAGGTGGCCGAGCCCGCCGAGTACCTCAAGTACGGGGCGTGGGAGGAGGCGCTGGCCGGGGACGTGGCCTTCGACAAGGAGCGGCGCGAGTACATCCTGGTGAGCCAGGAGAAGCGCAAGCGCGAGCCGGAGCCGGGCGCGCAGGGGCCCCCGCGCAAGCGGGCGGGCGTGCCCGGGGACCCCCTGCCCGGGCCCCTGGACCCCAGGCCGGCTGCCCGCGCCAGCCGCCGCGCCGCCGCCCCCGCGGGCCACGGCAAGTCGTCCGAGTGCTTCGAGTGCGGCAAGATCTTCCGCACGTATCACCAGATGGTCCTGCACTCGCGGGTGCACCGCCGCGCGCGCCGAGACCGCCACGGCCCTGGGGAGCGCGCGCCCCGTGCGCGCTGCGGCTCGCTCAGCGAGGGCGACTCGGCCTCGCAGCCCAGCAGCCCGGGCTCGGCCTGCGGGGCCGCCGCTGACTCCCCGGGCTCGGGCCTGGCCGACGAGGCTGCGGACGAGAGTGGAGAGGACGGGGCGGCGGATCCTGTGGCAGGTGAGCACGTGCACTGGGCTCAGAGAGTGAGGGCCCCGGGAGCTCCGTACCTGGGTGACCGGCGCCCAGGTAGCCCCGGCTCGGGAGCCCTGTGCCCAAGTGGTCCATGTCCGGATGTCCCAGAGCCCAGGGATCCCAGCCCCGGGAGCCCCACACCAGGGAACACAGGTCCAGGTAGCTCTGTGCGCCCTTAGCCCTACCCAAAGTATCCCTGAACAGTGCCCAGGGAACCCGTGCCTACATAGGGGCCCTGGTGGCCCTCTGACCGGTAGCCCTCAGCCCAGGCAGCCCAGGCCCAGCAGACTGGCAGGGGGGTGGCCTTGGGTCCGGGTAGTACCCACATAACCCAGGCCCAGGCTCGGCCCTGCACCCTGGAGGTCTGGTTTCCCAGGCCCAGGTAGACCCTGCAGCCCGGGTGGCCCCCCGAGGTGTCAGGCAGCCTGACATCGAGCTCAGGCTGGTGGGTGCAGGCACAGGTGCCTGTCCACACCACTTCACGCTCCTTTCTCGCTAATTTGCTCAGATGTGTTTGCATTAATTAACAACTTTGGTCTGCTGAATTCATGGTTTCTCTGGGACATCAGTCATTTCTGAGCAAAGAACAGGTGATGGGACACGTCCAGGGCGTGTCCTCCTCTTTCTCCGCAGTCCCAGAGCCTGTGCCCTCCCCAGGCGGCATGCGCATGTACACACACACACACACACACCCCTGCCTCTGCTCTTCTCCTTTGCACCAGGCAGCCGAGGAAAGGAGTAACTTCCAATCGGTGTCCTCTTCTAATTAATCTCCTCGGGTTCAAGTAACCCTGTGGGTTTAGGGACGGCTCATTGGAACAGATGGCTTTCCAAACAGCAGCTATGTAAATATTTAAAGATGCTTTGCTGACTTTGTTTTCGTCATTTTCCTACTTTTTAGACATCTTAAGCATTTTGATATTTTAATTATTATTTTTTGTTTTGGGTAATTCTTTTTAGTAGAAAGGGTTGTTCCAGTGACAGAACTTGTAACTTTCCCTGCATCACTGGGAGTGTTTTTCTCTTCTCCCTGGAGACTGGCTCGTGGATGTTGCTTTTACCCGAAAGTCCTGTGGTGTAGAAACCCAGGAGCTTCAGGAGGGCTCTTTACGATTGGTAGTGAAGAAAACAACACGCCTGCATTCCTCCAAAGCAAAATCTGCGTCTTCTTTTTCCTTTTGAGGGGCCTAGCCTGTTCTCTGGCACAGGGTTCATTATAGGTTTATCTGTGTGTCATATGAGAGTGTGCTGCTCAGATGTACTGAGTCAGTAACAGTGTGGAAGAGAGTTGTTTCTCGAGTCCTGTAGAGAAGCCCGTGCTGACCCCTGCATATACCTCGTAAGGATCCGTCCGAGACGAGCAGTGGCACGCTGCACGCAGACCCTTGTGTCCCGTTTCATTTCTGACTAACCTGTGGGGAGGAGCAGAACACGCTCCTCTCTGAAAACAAACCACCGCTCCTTCTCCGAGTCGTCCTAAAACCTGGGCCACCCAGCTGCGACCTTTGGTTGGCGTTTTTGAAGATTAATTCTTGGTTTTTCTCTTTTAAAAGTTTTGAAAATTACGGATTTTACTGATGATATTCCAATAGCACTATAACTGTTTTTGGAGTGCGTTGGATAATACTAGGTTAGAACTAAGTCTTTTTCTGGAGGTTGGTATTTTTAATATTTAAAAAAGCTCTTGAGCCTTTCCTCATCTGTGGTGACGTTGGTCACATGATTAATAATCTAATTCAGTCGTCCTTTGAAAATGTTGGAAGGATGGAGTGATTTTCACTCGACATTGGAGTTCACTGTTTTCATCTTAGATTCATTAACTTTGAGATCATTGTTTCCCTCCTAATGACATTATATGTATTTTCTATATGTGATCTTTTTTTTTTTTTTGAGAAACCTGATATATCAGATGTTTCTGTAACAAATTCATGTGTTCATGTCCTAGTTCAACAAGTTGACAGTAGAATCAACAGAATGTTCTAGCTCCTTGAGAGACCAGAAACGGAGATTTAGGTCATGACAGTGGCATAAAGTGTTGAAGAACATTGTGGGTCTGCATGGGTACCTTTTGTGGCTCTGAGGAGCAGACTCTTTCCTCCAAAGACTACAGACTTGGCAAGCCCAGCAGGCCCTTGGTGGTCCAGTGTGGGCAGTAAACCACAGCTTCATGGGTGTTCTTTGAGGAGTGAAATGTGCGTTACAGTCCACGTGAACCCCACAGACACTCCCATTCTCGGGGTTTGGCTAAAGACTTCGGAAAAGCAAACGAGTATTTTGAATCCCGTTTCTCGATCTGCAGTGTGCCTTTGCTACTCCTAACAGGGGAATTACGTCTTACACATACAGGCACCGTACCATTCTTAAGAACTTTGGTGGGGTGGCCGGCCAAAATTGTTAGAGGAAATACGTGGAGCGTGAGATCAGAGCCGCACACAGTAGGTCCCACAAGATGAATGTGCCTTCTGGTGGAAGCAAAGTCGACATTACAATTCTGTCTTCGTGACCCTTCGCAGCAAGCCCCCATTGTGCCGTAATTTTACCCAGAGATTTTTTTGACAACCAGGAATGGATTTGAATGCTGCTTTTGGCCCTGGAGAAACTTTGCATTATCAGATTAATTAAAAGAACTGTGCTCCCCATGAAATCCATGTGCTTGTTTGAAAAGCTCTGTCACATTCCCTTTATTTCCATGGAACACTGGGTCCTGGCAGCCCTCCTTACTGACCAAAAATGGTAGAAGAGCAACCTGTGAATAAAAATCAAGTATCAAATGGGTTCCTGAGCTGGATCTCAGCCCTCCACTGAGACAGTGGCGTAGCCCTGGCAGAGAAGGGGCACTTTTGGAGCTCATGAAAAGAGGAAGCCTTTGAGTTAGGGAAGAGAGAAGTGTTCAGAGGGGATGCAGTTCAGGTTTATAAAATGAGCGTTTCCAACACAAAGCAGAGTCCGGGCACTCTGAGGTCACTCTGGGGATGAAGGAGTGCTGAACAATACACCCAAGTGGGTTCTGGCCAAAGAGCTTGTGGACAGTTCCAGAATGAGGGACCACTGTTGAGCGTGTCTTGGACAGGCTGGTTCACAGCCCGAGCCATCGTGAGGAGCACCTTTGGGTGGCCTCCCTTATCTGGGGCCATCACGGTGTGTCTTCCTGCCTTCGGGCAAAATGCCAAGGACCCCCATTCCCACCATTTGCGTATAGTTTCTGCGAAGACTTATGTGACTACCTCGGTGTGGCCCACTTGGTGTTCTCCACACGGCTGTCACACCCAGCCCACTTCTGGTGAGCCTGCCTCTTGGTACGTCTTCGCATACTTGGTGCAGCTGGACGGATGGCAAAACCACGCGTTCTAGATGAAGTCCTGTGAGATCGCACATCCTGGCTTCCGGCCCACTAAAGGGTCAGACCTGCTGCATGGAGAGAGGAACGGGGTCTTAGAACAAGGGCCACAGTGTGATGCGCAGCTTGGAGAATGGAGGAGAGCGTTCTCAGCACTGAGCGGGATCAGGGAATGGACAGACAGTTGAAAGAAGAACAGGATTTCCTTCCGGAAGCCCCGGTTGCCTGGCTCTCTCTGCTGGTCCCCCTGCCCCCCCGCAGGCCAACAGCCTCGTGCATCGCGGCTCTGTCCTTTCCGTCTTACGGCAGGAGGATGCCCCGTCTCTCCTGCACGCACGCCCCGAGACTGTGCGACGGGCGGCCGTGGTGCTGCCGGGGCGGGGGAGGAGGCCCCCTGTGCTGGGGCAGAGGTGGGGGAGGAGGGCCTGCCGTGCGGGGGCAGGGCCGCGGAGGTCCAGCAGGCGTTCTTTCCGCTTCTCAGAGCGCAGACGGTCCTCAGGACGGCTCGGGGAGAGCACGTTCTCGGCCGTCCACCCGTTGTCCCGGGGTTGCGGGAGAACCTAGCTAACCGGTGCTGGTCCGGGGCAGCTGGGCCTGCCGAGACGTGGAGCTCTGACGATCGCTTATCTCAGAGTTTGCTTCAGTGCAGAGCAGGAGGAACGCACTGCGCTTCTGGCCGGATCCACTCGAGATGCGTGTCCTGAGCAGCGGAGCTGGGACCCGCGTAGCAGACCCCGCGTTTTCTGGCCACCGTGGCATCGGCCCCACCCAGGGGCTGAGCGTGAGCCGGCGTGTCCGGGGTGGGGGTGTGGATGAGAAAAGGGAGAAAGGAGGGGCCCAGGTGCAGACAGACCGGCGACAGGTGACAGTCGGCCTCTGCGGGGAGGGAAGCCAGGATGTCTGGGGATGCTTCCATCCTAGCAGCACAGCCTTGCCGGACGGGGCTACCGCAGGTGGTCCTGAGCGGGGGCCTGGCTGGTCGGCGCCCTCTGTCCTGGGGGAGCCCGCGGAACTGGTGACAGGACTCCTCCGGTCCAGCTCCTGAGCTGCGGGCAGGTCGCTCCGGCTTGCCTTGTCCAGGTTCTTTGCCGCTCCGGCGACCCCCAGGTACTGCTGATACCAAATAAATGTCCACACGGGCCGATGCCCGGTCGGGAGGGCCCAGGGGCACGCCCCGCCGGGGGTGTCAGGTGCCGGGCTGGAAACCTGGGACGCGCTCTGCCGCGTGGCGGGTGCCGGGCCCTGTTCCCAGCAGTGCCGGGTCGTTCCCTTCTCCCTGGAGCTGGAGACGATGGCAGAGCCGGGCTGTTGCGGGTTCCAGAAGAGCGTCCTGGAACACCCGGCTGTTCCAGCTCCGTGGAGCAGAGGCAGCTCTCGTTGTTGGTGTCAGAGAATGGAGGTGGAGCTGGAAACCCTCCTCGTCATGTCCTGTCTGGTGGGAACATGCCGGGCAGGTCTTCGGAAAAGCGGCTCAGGTGTACTTGGCTGTCAGAAGCAGAGCGCCCTGTGGTCTCAGTTCGCGTGTTAGCGGCTGGGGCCTGCGTGCATCAGTGCTGGTGACACGTCCACCCACGAGGGGGCCTGCCCCCGCGCAGCCAGCACCCCGCTACGTGCTCTGAATTACTGGAGGACATTGAGTTACGACGAGAGTACGGTTGTTGGTATTTTGATCTTTCCGATGTGGGTGTCTGCATGGCCTGCAGGCTGATGTCCGCTTGAGCAGAATGACACGTCCCCTGACCTCCAGAGCAAATTCACTGCGGCGTGAACAGCGTCAGACTCTGGAGGCGAGATGCTGGGGTTTTCTTCCTTTCACCGAGACACACGCATGGGCTCTGGTACCCAGAACCGTGCACCCGGCCCCGGCGAACGTTTGCGTTTGCTGGCATCATTCACGCGCTCGGTTTCATCTCTCTCCTTTTACTTCGTTGTAGGAGACAGGATCGCAGGATTTTAGAGTTGGAAGGGAGTCTGTCTCGGTTTCATCAGGGCAGGGACTGGGTTATAGGAATTATTCTGGTTTTCCAGAAGTGGGCAGCGTGTGTTGCGGAGGGCAGCCCGGTCGGCAGATGCCAGGTCGCGAGTCACCTTTGCACTGAGGGGCAGCGTGCTGTTCACTCTGGAGCTCCACAAGTGTCCAGTCCCCCAGTGGCCGTGGGGGACCGCGATGTCCCCACTCGGGCTGTCCTTGCCGTGCTCCTCGGGTGCCTGGCCTGTGGTCGGCGTCCTGTGGGCACGGCTCTTGTCGGCTCTTGATCCGAGCTGGGGCCTCAGCGTCCGGTTTCCAGCCTTGGAGAGGGTCCCTGTGCTGCCCTGTCGCTTGAGGCACAAGGTGGCCTGGACCCCATGCGGGGTTTTGGATCCCCAGTTCTGCCTGGAGGCTGGCTCCGAGGGTGGGGTGGGGTGGAGGCCGGGCGTCTGTCACGCGGGAGCCTGTTTGGGGGGCACTCAGGGGGCATCCTCTCCCGGCAGAATGATCTGCGTCCCTGCATTCAAATAAACATGGACGCGATGGGTCTGTAGAGAGCCTTAGCTGATGTGTAACCACTTTTCCACTTCCTCTGCCTTTGGTTCACGTCCTGAATTCTGTTGTTTTAGTCCTTGTCCTGCTGGATGCAGTTTTTCTCGCTCTGCTGTAGGCATGATGCTGGCCGTGGTTTCTGGCACCATCCTGGGTTTCAGTGTCCTCTTTGTCATTTTGTCACGAAGAAGGGCTCTTGGTCTTCTCCGCTTCCGACTTGAGCTTGTTCCTCCTGACGTGAAGTGGAAGGGGCCCTCTTTGTGGATTCTGTGCATCAACGGGATAGAAGTCCGTCCGGTTCTCCAACCCAGGCCCTGTGGGGGGTGGTCCGCGGGGAGGCCTGGGTCTCACCAGGTCTGGGAGCGTCCGCAGGGGGTCCGTGGGGAGGCCTGGATCGTGCCCGATCTGGGAGTGTCTGCCGAGCAGGCTGACCTGGTTTTGCTTCTGGACAATCCGCATTTGCTCATTGGGGTAAGGTAGTTCCAGGTCAGCTCTGTAGGAGGGGGTCACCCAGTCAGTGGGGGCGGCTTCTGCCGGCGTGGCATCGCCCTGAAGATGTTGCCTGTCGCAGGGCCATCCTAGACGTGGGCCAGGCATTCCTGCTGCATCAGCACACTGGCCAGTTGCGTATCCTCTGAGGTGGTGATGTGGCACCTGTCACCGCGTCCCCTTCTTCACACGGTTTCCAGGTATTTGTTGGAGGCCGGGGGCCCGTCAGGTAGCTAGTGGAGGCCCGCTGTTCTTGTGCAGGCCTTCTGGGACCACGGTCCGCTGTTGTTCCTTTGCCGCACCCCGCATGCCTCGTCCAGAACCCCCATGTGCCCTCTGTGTGGCCTGAGTGTGCCCTGGACCTGGGAAGCCCCTCTTGGCCCCCATGGCCAGTCCTCCCGGAGCCCGCGTGCGTCACTCCCGCTCCGTACCAGGACCCTCCCGTGCCCCGTGTCCTCTTTACCTCCTGTGCCTGCTGCTGTTGTGATCTCACTGAGGGTAAGGGTTTGCCTCGTTCAGCCCGGCTGCGCCATGGCCTGCACGACTCCAGCCGTGGCTGCCAGCCGCCCTGGACGGAGCAGGAGCACCTCGGGTTTACAGTGAGCCTTGCTGAGATCTGTCCCCCGTGGGGGAGCATGTGCTTGCCAGCTTCAAGAGGCCTGTGGCCCATGATGGTGGTGTGGACGGACAGTGGGGGTTCGGATGAGAGCGGATACTCATACCATCCTGTGCCTGAGCTTTGGAATCCTGTGCACATGGCCCAGCACACTGGCCTCTTGGCACGGCAGGAGTTGGCTGCTTCTGGGGCTACTTCCCAGCCAGTGCCAGACTTGGGATCAGCTTGGGACTTTGTGTCTCTCAGGACTCCCGGGAGTCGCTTGTGTGCAGGGGAGCAGAAGTGGGCTGGGCCTGTCCCATCCCCAGTGCCGGAGGGGACAGCCCATGCTCCCCCAGACCCGGCATCTCAGGAAGCAGGGACTGAGGTCACCATGTGGTTCCCACCTCCCTGCTTGTGTCCCCAGCAGTTGCCAGTCAGCACAGTTGGTGGGCACAGCGCCCTTGGCCTGGCCCTTCCTGGGGCCATCCTGTGAATGCAAGTGGTGACTCGTCAAAACACTGCTCACCCGTGTGGCCCGGGACAGGCAGGGCCCTCCCGTTCCCCCACGGTTCCACCAGGGAGCCACGGTTGTCTGGAAGGCCCGGGAAGAGGACGGCCCAGAGCCCGTGGCGGGGAGCCTGCCCCTGGGCCCTGGGTTCTCCCGTTCAGCCTTCTCCTTGGCAGTCTGAGCGCAGCGGGCAAGCTGAATTCCTCAGTGAGTTAGCCTCTCCTTCTCCAAGCACTTAGCCTTCATTTGGTGATTGTTTTGTGTGCCCCTCTCTGGCACAGAATCATAATATTTCATTTATAAGTTTAGTTTTTTTCTTTCTTTTTGATGTTCCTTAATATCCTGTGTGCTGGACCTAATCTGAGGCCATTTCTGAGTGAAACCTTTGTGGGCTGCTGATAGCATCAGGATTTGCATAACCGATTTGCATAAGCCTTTGGGTCTTCAGGCAGACTGCGGTTTTAGATTTTTTTTTTTTTTTTTTTAAGATCTGTATTTTACTAGAATTAAAAAGTGAGGCATGGTCTTTTCCGGATGAAGGTCAGAAGGTCACAGTTTCCTTCCTGGGGTCCTACCTGATTCCGCGGGAGGCGAGGGCAGTCCTTTCCATTTTCAGGATGTCTCGGCTCCAGTTGTATTTACAAAGGCAGGCGTTGATTTGAGACGAGTATTATCAGAGATTAGTAAGGCATTTGGGGTTCCAGTCTTGTAAAAGTGTGCCCCATCCGAGTCTTAATCGTGTTCTTTCTTCTGACTCAGAATACTTACTTCCAGCACCGTCTGTGACCTCACCGGTTCTTCAGATCCCCGATGTAAAGGGGTCACTGAGTGGTCCCCTCTGGGGGGTCGGCCCTCCTCCCAGGATCTGGCGCGTGCGTGCCCGTGACACAGACCCAGGGGCTGTCAGCTTCCTCCCGGGTCACAAGATGAGGCCGTTGGGCGCGTGAGTGGCGTGGGCATAGCTTGTTAATTGGATTGGACACCTGGAGAACGTTGTGATACGGAATGGATGATCATCTCCAGTTGTCCCTTCTGGTTACCGTAGCTCCTTTGATAGAAGACTCGCTTAGGATATTGCTGGTTTTTGAAACATTGATAACAACACAGTTCATGGCATAGGACTTCTGCAGAGGGTTTTGGCCTCAGATTAGAAATTGATAGTGGGGTGGCTTGAACATTTCCACTTTAAGGAGACGTCAGGTACCGTGTTTTAAAAAACGATGCAGTGTGGTAGAAGGGTCGGCACTTGGGAACAAGGCGTAAACACCGAGGAGTCGTTTTTATCGTGAACCTCCTTCACGGGTGGTGAAGTTATCAGTGAGAGCCTCAGGGAGCAGTTCTGTGTGTCACCAAGAGACGACTCGCAGGGTTCCTGAAGTTTAGGTGTTAAAGGAATTGTGAAGTTCTGACAGATTTTGGGAACTCTGAACAGGAAGGTTCTGGTTAGGTTCTCTGCAGAGTATCTGCAGTTTCCATGGTGATAAGCCTACACACACAGCTTAGAAACCAATTCTTGATACTGTTTCGAAACCCGGTTATAAAAGGGCATCATGCTTGCAAGTTAGTTACGAATAGATAAAATTGCTTTTGCAGAACTGCCTGGCGAGCCCGCCACCCTTGGCAGACCTTAGTACCTTCTCAATAGCCTGTGCTCTGAACATTTCTTTTCCATTCCAGGTCAGGATAGAATAGCCAACCTGCCTGCCTGCCTGCCTTGCTTCCTTCCTTCTCCCCCAATCTTGAGTTTAAGATTTTTTCCTTCGAATTTTGAGATCCAGTTTTAAGGGGGGGTGTTTGCTGTGGCTGCTTGCAGCAGTTTTCAGACCTGTGGCACATCTGTGAGGGGCAGAGCACATCTGGGTAGGGATGGGGCACTGGGGGGACCTTCCTGTCGCCCACCGGCCCGCCGCTTCTCGTCTCCTTCCCTTCGAGCTCTTTGCTCCTTTCTTCCCTCCCCTTCCAGTCAGGCGGGTGAAGGGCCGTGTGGAAACGGGGCATCACAGAACATCAAATACGTACCCCACCCGGTAGGTCATGGTGCTGGGGAGCAGCGGACCCTGGGGCTGTGGGTCTGATCGCGGAGGACACCTGTGCTTGCCTTCTTTCTTCTGTCCCCGGGGCTGAGACAGGATCCCAGGTTGCGGCCACTGGCCATAGGAACTCCAGGAATGGAGCGCCCTTTGAGCCTCCTCCTGGGAGAGCCCGTCCCTCTGCCCTGGATGCAAGATGAACTCCTCACGTCTCTGCTCCTCCTGGTGCCCTTGGTGGGGAGGAAGATCTTTGGGGCAAGGTCAGGGACCCTGGACCTGGTTTTCTTGCCTTAGAACCGCTCACCCCACACTCCCCAGGCTCTCTCCCTCCTCCCGAGGCTGCCTCACGGGCCCAGCAGTGGGAGGTGGTGGAGGAGGAGCAAGCACACGGCCTGGGCCAGACCGTGCCAGGCCCATGCTGCTGAGTTTAAACTTCCGCCCCCCCCCCTCCTGAAAGTCGGCAGGTCTCACGAACGCTCGCCAAGTGCAGCTGATCCGCGGTGTCTGAACGTGCGCGTGAGAAACCGCCCTCCTCGACCGTCCTCCCTCGTGGGCTGGAGACACTTGGGTTCTTGTCCGCTTCAGACCCTTCAGGTGTGTTTACATGTGTCAGTAGATCCGCGTCTGTGCATTTTTCTTGTTTGGACGCCTGATGAGATTATCCTGTTTGTTCTGTTCTGAAAGTTGCTTTTTCTGTATAATGTCTCGGAAATCGTCCATGTCGATAAAGGAATCTGCTTCCCTCTCGAGCCGTCTGAAAGTGAAGTACGATCATGATTCATTTGCCTGTTGACGGACCTTGAAGTTGCTTCGTTACAAAGAGTGTTGCTTGTAGCTGCCGGTAACAGGGACCGTTGAGAACGCTTGGGAGTTTGCCGAGACCTGTTTCGGTACCAGACGGCTGGTTTGGGGGTTTGCATGTGTTCTGTTTCTGTGGGTACCACCAGGTGGGCCGTGACTGTCCCCATGTCCACCAGCAGCTCGCGAGTATGGCGGTGGGCCCACGCCTTCAAGGGTGCCAGGATCATAAATCTCCTGCACTCGCCCAGCGGAAGGCAGAGAATGTTCTTCATGTGTTTCTGCCGGACTTCACCTCTTCCCTGCTCCTGTGAGAGTGAGTGTGTTTGCAGGATCGCTGGCCGTTGGCATTTCTCGAGGGATTCACCTGTTCATGCCCTCGGTCCATTTTTATAATGTGGTGTTTGTCCTTTTCTTATTAATTAACAGGAACTTGGTACATCGTGGGAATGAATCTTGTTGTTCGGTTTACTTTCTTCTCACTTTGTGCTGTGCTGTGTGAAGTCTTCTAGCACATAAGCTCTAAAAAGTCAGAACTGTTCATTTTTCCGTCATGGTTTTTACCCAGGACTTAGGCATTCCCGGCCCTACCGTTCGGATGTTCTCACCGAATGAAGTGAGTTTGCTTTATTCCGTGTGCTTAGCCGATGTTGCATGAACCCACGTGGCACTTTTGGCAGATCCCAGGAGGTGTTTTTAATTGTTTCCGCTATTGCTATCCCGTTTTCCCAGCATCATTTTATTTCAGCATCTTATTTCTGCTGATTTGAAACAGCAGCCTCGCCACGTACAGGCCGTGGGCCGGCGTCGTCCCCCGGGCGCCGGAAGGCTGCAGATGTTCCTCTTCACATCCAGACGAGGTTCCAAGGTTCCGAGGTTCAGGAGACTTTCGTGCTGACAATCGTGTCAAAGCCAACCCGTGAGTCCT
>NC_081564.1:88928128-88950009 GCF_022355385.1 Mustela nigripes | reverse complement strand
GGGTCAGTGCTGGTTCCGTCGCAGTGTTCGGGCCGGTCAGTGCTGGTTCCGTCGCAGTGTTCGGGCGGGTCAGTGCTGGTTCCGTCGCAGTGTTCGGGCGGGTCAGTGCTGGTTCCGTCGCAGTGTTCGGGCCGGTCAGTGCTGGTTCCGTCGCAGTGTTCGGGCGGGGCAGGAAGCCGGGAGAGGAGAGGAGGAGAGAATGGGGCGTGCGCTGTGCACCCTCGAGCAGCGGCTGGGCTCTCTGGCGCCCGGGCAGTCCTGAGAATTCCTGACCTTCCCCTTCATACGCACGCTGTGCTCCAGCTACTCCCCACCCCTCACCCGCCTCAGGAGGGCCTCGAGCAGGGCTCCGGGAGGACCTCTCTGCAGCCTGCCCCGGGAGGATGAACGGAGCCCGGCCGGGTCCCGCGGGTGGACGGTTGCTCGCATGCCTGGGGCCTTCAGGGGCACAGGGTCCCAGAGGCCCCGTCCCGTGACCGCCTGCCATTACGGGCTTCTCCTGCATTGGCTGTGGAGAGTCTCCACTTGGCAGTGAATTAATGACGCTGCATATAAATGAAAAATAATTTTTCTCTCCATGTGTGATGTTCACGTGTTCTTGCATCACTTACCTGTTCCAGGCCAGGGGTCTCACTCGCTCTGTGCTGCTTTTGAGGTAATTTATTCAGATCATGTGTTTCGCATAAGAGAAAAAGTCAAGTCGCCAGACTCAGTGAGTAAAAATAGGGGTCACCTGTTCGACGTGCATTTGCGAGAAGCCGTGAATGGTACATTTTCGGTCTCCATGTGTCCCTTGTAGTGCTGGAGAATCCCTTGTGCTAAGAATGACTTGCCGTGTATCTGAAGTCAGGGTTACCTGATGCGCCGTGTTTCTCCTGGAGAGCGGCTCTGGGCTAAGTCTCCTGGGGCGGATGTTGTCCTCAGCACACGGGAGAAGTCCTGGCTCCCGGTCAGCGGGTCAGGCCGTTCGGCTGCGCCCCTGCTGCTGCCCTCGAGGCCCCGCCGCTGCTCACCCCCTCCATGCGCACCCAGGACTCACATGCTGCGGAGGACAGGGGAGGCCCCCTCGGCGGGGTGTGCGCTCTCGACAGTTCCCGCTCGCCGGTGACTTCTCGTGTGTTCACACTCTTGAGGGTCACAGCGGTGCTTGCTGAGAACGGGATTTGGGAGCAAATAAAACTACCTTCGTCTGTCGCTCGATGAACCGCACGGTCTCTGTCAAGCACGATTGTATCAAGTTTCTCGAATCGGGACAGGCCCCCGCTTCCGAGTATGGTGTGTGGTATGCTGGGATGCGGGGCTGCCCTGCAGGACCTGGTGCCGCCACCTCCCCCTCCCGCATGGACGTCCGTCCTCAGCTGGGAGGCTCTGATCTGTTGGGGACTTTGTAGGTGACATTTCGGAGCTGGGCCCCACGGGCATACCTCGTGTCAGCACTGTTGTGGGGAATGTCGGGGTCCCTGGGGCGGCGTACACGCTGTAGCCTGTCCTGACTCAGGGTGTCGGCGAACCCTGTGCGGGGTGCATTGTTCCTGGAAGACCCGAGCCCTAAACGCTGAGCCTGAGGTCACGTGGACGGGCTTCTCACATTAATTCAAAATAAAAAGAGACCTGAGAATCCCTTCCTTAGATCGTGCTTGACCCATGGAGGGCTGCTCTGTGGTTCAGCGGTCCCTGCGCTCTGGGCTGTGGTCTTCACAGTAGGGAGTGACGGTCCAGGATCGACTCGCTGTCCCCCTGGTGTCGTCGGAGGACATCCGCGTGCTGTGGCATTTTTAGGGTACATATTTCTTCTGGTTCTCGGTTGGCTTTATCTGTGTATGATCTGTCCTTCCTTAGTTTTGGTTTAATCAAACACGAAGTAAATATGTGTGGAAAAAAAATCTATGGCGAATCACCGTTCCCGTGGGAATTCCTTGTCCCTGGTTGAACTGTGACGAGTGACTGACACGAGCTGTGGGTTCCAGGGCACAGAGGCAACTTGGCGAAAACCAGGGGCTCCTCGTACACCTCCAGCCTCTCAGGATATGCAGAGAGATCTGGAGTTGGTTTTACAAGGTTGGTCTGCCATTGAAATAGAAGGTGCTGGAAGCTGGTGTTCCTTTGAGATAAGGGCTGTGTGGGCTGGCGGCTGTTCCCTGCGTCACCTGAAGGCCCTTCCAGGCGAGCCGTCTTGCCTGCTGCCCTGTGTCCTGTCCCGCCGTGTCACGCACGGGGGTCCGAGGCCAGGTCCTTGTGCTTCGCACCCGTAGGGACTAGTGGGGACGTGCGTGCCGTCCCGGCGTTTGCTCTGGGTGACTTTTCCCTTTGGACCTTGTAAAAAAAAATCCCACAGCTGTTTTCCTTCTGGGGACTCGTAGGCATCTCCTCCCCTGGAATGACCGTGTGGAAATGCGGTCGCAGGCGTCGTGTTGTGACTGATCCCAGTCCCATTGGTGCTGCGTGCTGGCGGGCACCTGCCACCCCCAGGATTCCCCGCGAGCCCACATGCTCGCGGCGGAAAGCAGGCTCCAGGCGGCCGGGCGGTGTGGCATTTAGTAGTAGGAGTCAGTAGGATCGTGAGAGGACGTCTTGTCTTCTGTCAGTAGGTAAGACTCCGTGAACCAATCACAGGAATGAATTATCTTTGCTTTGTTAAAAGGATCCGCACAGAGGAGAGTCGCTTTAGCTGGTTTTCTGACGTCTCTCAGTTCGTCACTTGGCGTGTATCACATGGCGAGCTTGCTTCCTCGCCTGCCCTGCCTGCGGCTGAAACCGTCGTGGCTTGTCCCTTCCTCGGCGGAGCTGGGACCACGTCTCCTCTCTGCGCCCCGCGAGGTCGGCCCGCGCGCCCTTCTCGGCCCCCGGCCCCGCGCCCTCCGCGTGTCTGGCTTGTCCACTGGGTATCCCCGTCCCGGGCGCCTTGGACGCCTGGAGCTCCTGCAGCCTTGGCCTGTCCCCCAGTCATTACTTTAATTCGAGATCGTGTGTGTTTTAACCTTGCAGTGACCTACACGTCTGGATCCTAGGTCTCCAAGAGAAGCGGCTCCCTGGCCATGCGTTATCGGGTCGGGCCCTGCTTTTGTGTGCTCCCCACTGTCTGTCTGAAGGCGTGGGCAGAAGGTCGGGGCCCCACGAGCTGGGCCGGCCAGGGAGCACGTAGCTTCACCCCTGCCTCCAGGGGAAGAGCTAGGCCACAGCCCTGCAGGCAGAAGAGCGCTCTTAGTGCAGCTGGGCCGAAGCTGTGTCCGGCGCTCTGTTCTCGTGTACCCCCAGGAGCAGCCCCCTCTGAGCCTCCTCTCGGACACGCTCTGTGCGCCTCCAGTAAGTCACCGCGTTTGTGCCACTGAAGACCCACGTGGCTTTATCAGCACGTACAGTACGGCTGTGTTTTGCTTGCATTTTAGTATTTTGGCTGAATTTTGTTGGGATTTACTTTAAATTGCTCACGTAGTCTTAGCTTTACTTAAAATGACACCGATAATCGGTGAATTGTTACAATTCCAAAGGCCTCCAAAGGGCCCGAGCGCTACAGTTTGACCCGTGCAGGACACAGAAAAGCCGTGGAACTCTCGTGTAACTGAGATCAATGGGCATGTCTTGTCCTTGGAAACTCCTTCTTGCTCTGAAAGTGCGGCAGTCTGTGTGCGTTCTGACGGGGAGTGAAATAAGAGAAACGGGAAGTGTTGCCCCAACATGAACAGTGTTTCATGCAGCTTCTTGTCGCTCCTCTGCCCGTGAGAAAGTGTGCTTGGGGGTCCCGGCAGCTCCAGGGAGGGTGTCGCTCGCCCCCGTCCCGTGCTGGCGGCCGGCGCTGTGGACACGTCGGCAGCATGGAGGGCGGGCCCGTGTGCCCAGCACACCCGTCTGGCCAACTCTTGGGCCGTCCGGCAGGTTCTTCTTGGGGCAGAGGTTTGCCGAGGGAGACCTTAGCTGGGGCTCAGGCTGCAGCCTGCCAGAGTCCAGGGACACGTGACCTGCTTCTTACCACCCCCCAAAGCTCTGACCCAGGACGGACCAGCTTTGTCTCCACTGCCCGCAGGGGCCCCCGACTTTCTGCTTGGGCGCAGGGACAGGTCATCTGTAGGGGTTGGCTGGGAGGGCCGCGACTGGCCAGAGCTGTCTTGTTGGCATGTCTGTGGCCCCCCTCTGTCATGTGGGGGTGACCTGAATGTCACCTCAGACTATAACTGCAGCTCCCTTTCCTGCGCTTTGTTCTTTTAAAGATGTTATTTATTTATCTTAGAGTGAGAGGAGGTTCGGAGTGGGGGGAGGGGAGAGAATCTCAAGCAGACGCCTCCCCGAGTGCGGAGCCCAGTGCTGGCTGATCCCACCGCCCCGAGACCCCGACTGGAGCCAAAAGCGAGCGCTGGACGCTCCCCTGACCGAGTCCCCCGGGCGCCCCCTCCTGAGCTGCTTCTGACTCTCCTCCCTTCTGGAGCGTTTCTGCATCCGAGGTCGGCCCTGAATGTGGGTGGGGCCCCTGAGAAGAGCGGGGCCGATGCGTGCGGGTCCAGGGAAGGGGCACTGGGGGCGGTCAGACGCCCTCTGTGTCCTGCTGCTCCAGCCAGCGACGGACCGCTCGTGTAGTCTTGCCTCTTCGTTCTCGTCTGCGTATGGCATTTTGGGTCACCGGCCTGCACAACTTGTAAAACGAACCGTGTCGTGACCGTGACTGGGGTTTTCACAAGGTTGCCGCTGTGGAGCTGTGGAGCCGTCTGTCGGTTTACTTTTGGGTGGTCACGTATCCGTCTGCAGACTTGTCTGGGAACTTAACGGCAGGGTATAAAATTTTCCAATAAAAAAACACATTTTTATTTTGCATAACTAGCTTGTAAACGCTTTCTTGAGAAAAGAACGTAACGCATTCAGGAGACGCGACTACACGCACCTTCTGAGATGCTATAAAGGCAGCGGAAGCAGAGACTTTGAAGGCGCAGGAGCTGACTTCGGGGCCAGGTTCTCGCCATCCTCTGTCAGGGGCAGGACACTGCCGCAGGTGTCCGCGGATTTCCAGGATGTGATGGAACGCTCGTGCCCCGCCCCCCATCCAGTCCCCGCAGGGGTGCGTCTGCACGGAAACTGAGAACCACGCGTGGCCGTGACGGGGCGGGTTCCTTCCGCAGGGGTCTGGCACTTTCCCGCCACTCAAGGCTCAGCAGGCTACCTTTCTGGAGCTCTGGCATGTGGCCTGTGTCCGTGCAGCAGCAGGCGGGCCATGGTGCGGGGGTTCCAGCAGGAGCTCCGTGGCCGCTAAGGGGTGCCGCTGCTGACCCGCATTCCCAGCACGTGTGTGGCAGCTCTAGCCCACCCATGCACATGTCAGGACGTGGGAGCAGGAAGACTGACCACGGAGAAGCGGGGGCTGCACACATTCAGGGGTCGAACAGAGGATGGACGAGACCGTCGCAGCCCCTGGAGCCGGGTCGCGTCCCCGGTCCCCAGTCAGGCAGACCTTCCCTGACAGCTCCGGTGTGCACCGGGCCTGGCGCCCAGCAGTGACGCCCCGGCATTGGGGTCAGGAATGACGGCGGATGGGTCAGGGTGTATGGGAGGACGGGCGGTTTGACCGTGCTTGCCCCATGGACGTCCCGTGACCCGTAGTCGTGTGGGAGATGCGGATGAGGAAGGAGAAAGGCTCCCGCAGCTCAGAGATGATCGGACTCGCTGTTCGGGTCTGGCTGTTCCTTCCTAGGCCTTTCCGTGGTCTGTCTCGTCCGCCTGTCGTGCGGCTTGTGTCTGCACTCACACCTGCGTGCATCTGGAGGGGGACGGTTTTACAGACCTTTCTCAAACTCGCCGCGTCACGAGCTTCTGTGCACAGCCCAGAGTGCAGCGCGGGACACTGGCCCCCCGCGGTCTCGGGAAGCCGAGACGTCACTTGTCGGTGTGACAGAGTGGCGGCCGAGTTTGCAGGGCAGGATGGCGGCGACCGAGTGGCCACTTCTCCCAGAGGATTCCTGGGCTTTCATCGTGAGGCCTTGAGAGAGGCGCTTGGTTGGGGGCTGGGGAAGCGGGTGTCCGGGTCCCCACCATCCTCTGCCGCGCTCATGTGCTTACAGTGTCCCTCGCCGGGAGGAAGGCACTTCTGTCCTCGCTCACCAGCAAACGGTCTGCCATTGCTTGGTCACTTTGGACTCCCCAGCTGGCGTCTTTGTCTTGCTCAGCCCGTGCTGTAGGTTTCCAAGGGGAAAGCCGAGACAGATTACATTTCAGATGAAGCTGTTGCTCCAAGATTTGTGTTTCCATCTTGGTTTTGTTCCACATACAAGGTGCATCCGGGAAACATAATCTTGTTCTGCTTTTCTTTTCGTATCTGAATTTAGTTTATTTTAATCCGCGATCAGGGTGAGTTATTGTTAGTGAAAGACCACATGCCCTGTGCTGAAATACTGGGTACAACCCTCTCCCAAAAGCACTGAGAAGAGAAATTTTAAAATACTGTATTTTACTGATACATGTATTTTACCAAGAAACTGTCTATAATTTGATTTTAAGAATTCACAGTCATATTTGACTGTTAGGCTGATTTGCATCTTGATAGCTAGCAAAACTGTAGGATTTCACATTTAATAGGTGACCACGCTTTTGTCTTTTGTGTATTTGTATGTCACTGCTTCTCAGAGGTTGAGCTGGTGCACATTCTGACCAAGGAGGTTTTGATACTTCTGCAGAAAATCAGTGACATCAGTAATTCCATAAAAGGAACTGTGAACTTTTTTTAGGGCTAATAAATTGTTTAATGCAGTAGTCTCTCTAATTGAAGGTTATCAAGTTAATATAATTAGTTACATCAAAAAAAAAAACAGTCATTTCCAGTTTTATTACTTCTTGGCTGAAAGCATCAAAAAAATCCAGTGATAAACCTTGAGGTAACAGAATGCAGCTAACCTCAGATGATTGCTGAAGATAATGAAATCATCCTCTTACGCACGTATTTAAACTATTTGGACAAAGAACGTGGTGGAGAAATTGATACATTTTGCTGGCAGATCTGCTTGGCGACAACAAAAAGTCATGACTGTTTTCAGACTTTTGTGAAGACAGTTTTCAGAGTTTGAAAGTTTTTTGAGGTGCCTGGAGTCACCCTATGGCTCTGGTCTCCGTGTTTTCACAGGTTAATGAGACGTTGAAAGGGCTGGAAGCGTCACGTGAAAGGTTTAGGGCTAAATTTGTGACCCCAGACTGGTGCCCTTCGGGGATGAGAGCCTGCTCTTTGACATTGGGGACGGGGACCAGACGACCCACACGGTCCTTGTACCACGGGGACGCATCCTGAGATCCAAGGCGCCTCGCAGAGAGCACGTCCCAAGTCCCGCCAAATGGTTTCCGCTGAGCAGTGCTGGGAGAATCTATGTGTTTCTCTGTATCACAGACCGTGCCGAGCCTGTATTTTCTGAGTTATTTATGGGATCTTTCGGGCTGTTGGCTAAGCATGAAAAGGGCTGGAGATTTCCTGGCAGCCGTAACTGAGATGGCAGCGCACCCCGCCTTACTCTGGAGGAGGGAGCGTGGAGGAATGAAGGGTGACGCATGGGGTCCCAGGACGTGTGTTTGCAGGCAACCCAGGAAGGAGGCAGGATTTGAGAAAAGGAGGGAAACGCATGTTTGCAAAGGTCCCCACTCCCCCAGCGATAAAGTTCTAGTTCATATGAGACTTTAAACCTCCTTCTCGGTTACAGTAGAGGTTCAGGTGTGTGGTTATGGCTTATTAAAGACAGCTTCCTGTTTACCGCTCAGGAGTTGGGATGTTTCAGGTGACATCTGTGAGGTCCACATTCGGGAACGCTCGGTTTCTCTTTCTTGAGGTCTGCAGGAGAACGAATGTGCCGTGTTCTCACCTGGCATTGGGGCTTGGTTATGTTTGAGGATTTGAAACAGGATTGAATATTGGACTAAAACCCCAAAGCCTGCAAGCAGGAAGTTTGGATAATGGGCAGTTCTGGTCTGTGGTCTTCGAGAGGGAAGTTTATGGCTCCTGACGTCACGTAAAGCACAGCCCTCCACAACGGCCGTGCCCAGGGAACCCCGTGACAGCCGTGCCCAGGGAACCCCGCGATGGCCGTGCCCAGGGATGGACGCACCGACCCATGACCATGGATCTGGGTCAGCACATAGCTTTGCCCAAACAGAGAAGCAGTGGCGTGGTTCTTTTCTAAGGTGTGATCCGTGAGAATGTGTTATTCCTGGGAAACCGGCCGCCTCTGCGTGACTCGGGTGCGGCTTCCTACTGTGGCATTTTTGCTGCTTCCGTGGAAGGTCGTCCTGCCGAGCTGCCTTTCACTCTCCTGCATTGACGTTTGTCTTTTTCCAGAGTGTGTCCTTCCCTTTCGGGAAGGAGTAGCGGTTCAGTGTGCAACGCTAGAAGGTGACCTTTATTCAGAATAATCCCTCATTGACTGGGGAAGGCTGTCGCGTGGGAAGGAGTCTGTTCTGTTCGTATAAATCGGTGAATTTAATTCACGGTTCTGGAAGAGGGTTGCTGCTGGTGTGTTACTGACTCGTTTGCAAGCTGACCGGTTGGTGGTTGGTCCCCAAATGGCTGCTAAAAGCATACTTCTCGGGCGGAAGGATGCTGGCTTTCCCAGAAGCGCTTTTGCTCAAGGATCCAGGTTCCGCTTCAGGTGTGGAGGCCGAGTCAGGAGAGTCTAGGCCGAGTCAGCGACTCTGAAGTGAACTTGGTCTTTGGGACAGAGAACGGATATTCCCATGGCCCTTTCGGCCAGGTTCTCTGTGCAGTTGAAACGAGAGAAGTATGCTCCCGATACGCCCCCCTGAGGCGTTCCTTCCCGGGCGGGTGGTGGTCCCTGGCTCCAAGGGTCCAGAAGACTCTTCCTTTCACAGTGACTTTCCCTGACCAGCCTGACTCCTGCCATGGAAACCTTCCTCCGAGTCTGAGACCTCAGGAGCCGCGGCGCAGGACCCATGGGACCCTCCGCAGACAGGTTTGCTGTCATCACGGAGGCAGTGAGCATGGGGTGCGCCGGCCCCGCCCTCCCAGCTCAGACTCCTGCCTTCACCACCCGGGGCCAGTTTTGCTGTGTCCAAGTCCCACGTAGCTAAGCTCAAGTGCGTGTGGTCCTCAGTCACCAACGTGGTCCATGGTGGTGAAGCGTTTCAGAGCCTGTGTGTGTGTGTGTGTGCGTGTGTGTGTGTTAGAGCCTGTGTGTGTGTGTCAGCCTGTGTGTGTGAGAGAGCCTGTGTGTGTGTGAGCCTGTGTGTGTGAGAGCCTGTGTGTGTGTGCTTGTGTGATTGCGTGAGCCTGTGTGTGTGAACCTGTGTGTGTGTGTGAGAGCCTGTGTATGTGCATGTGCAGCAGGTGAGGATGATTGTGATTATCTGTCCATATAAGTGTACGTGTATCTGTCCATATACGTGTGTACGCAGGTTCGTACATGTGTGTGTGCGTACGTGTTATTTCACTTGAAGACTGAATTGAGGGCCTGACGCGTGGTGTGGTTTAGCACAGAATATTTGCTGGGAACACCAAGAGTCCCGTGTTCCTAGCGTCCTGTTCATCACACGTCGGTGAAAAATTAATGTTGTGATTTAAAAGCAGACGTAGACTTCACTCCCTCCTCTGACCTTTTCCGTAAGTACTCTGAGTAAGCCAGTTCGGCAAGAGGAAAGTCCTTCAGAAGCTTCGGTGCTGTGAAGTAGGTGACCCTTCTCAGGTGAGACAAGTCGGAGAAGCCCCAGGCTCGGTCAGTCTGGGCCATCGGGACTCAGTCAGTCTGGGCTGTCGGGCGCGGCTCAAGCCCTGTGCCCTCTCGAGGTCACCAGATCACGAAGGCGGATGGCGCGCTTCCCCCGGGCCTCTGCCGTCCGCAGGTAGACAGGGCGGGAGAGGGTGGGCTCTGGGATCAGCCAACTTTTAAAACCTTTCTTAAACTTTAAAAAAAATTCCCCAACTGAGGAAAATCACTGTAGTGTGCTAGTATTCAAATCAGGTGATTTTTCAGTGAAATCTCACTTAAGTACGTGCTAGTGCGCGATCCCAGAAAGAGGCACGACAGCTGGTTTCAGAACAAGTAGGATTTTCACAGCAGGTTGGAAGCCACCGATTGGTAGTGCTGGCAGCCGGACAGCAGGGAATGAATGATTTACCTTCTTTAATTTAAATATTTAGCAATATGTGTCGACGTGCACGTGAGTCTTTACAACCCTGGGAGAAATAATTTTAAAGCAAATTTGTTCGGAGAAAAGGCAAGGGTAATATGGTTTTGACGGCATCGGGAGTTTCTCAAAAAAACCTTCGGTTTCAGTGGTTCATGTTTTCAGAAATAAAAGTTGATGTGAACTTCTTTAAGCGATTTGGTAGTTCTGTAAACTTCAATATTTTATCAGTCCGAGAAACCGGGTAATGAAGCCTTGTGAACAGCCCGACTCCCGTGGTTCCCAGTACATCAAGATTGTGTCGGAACATTTCTGTTCCCGGGGTTCCCGGACGCCTCGTGCTTGCGCACCGGTACCGTGTGCTTGGGTCCTTCTTTAAAGACCGTTTCGGTTCTGGCTTTATCCAGTCACATGGACCTCATGCCAGAAGTGGGTCAGGTTGGGGAAGCGTTTTCTCTCTGGGCATAAACCCGGTCTGGGGGCGGCAGGGTGGGGACGGGGGACGTGGGTGGGTGGGCGGAGTATTTGAGCAGGTAAATCACACCCGCGTCACACGGAAGGATAAATAACCTAGGAATGCCTCCAGAATGGTAGGAAATACAGGAAACCTCAAGGCAGTTAGAAATTACCGTCATAAATACAAAAAAAAAAAAAAAAAGAAGAAGAAGAAGAAAAAAAGAAAAGAAAAAAAAAGAAAAAAAGAAATTCGCATCATCCTACAGTTCGGGTTTTTAGAAACTTGCCCTGTGTCTTGTTCACACAACCCTGAAAAGTGAGCTTAGCTCACCGGTGCCCGTGTGGTTGTGTGGAAAAGGGACTTTTCTCTTAACTCTGGTCCTAGGATCTGCCTCTCAGTCCGTGGACGGATTGATCGCAGCCACCCCTCGCCGGCCTTGGTGCTCTTTTAGGGTTCTAGCTGCTCTTCTGGCTTTGGCTCCTGAAAGCTCGTGTTCGCCAGAAGCCGTGCGCGCTCCGCTGGCGGATCCGCTGGGAGGGCTGTGAGTGCAGCTGGACAGTGGCCTGAGCGCGGCCAGGCAGGCGGGAGCTGGCGCGGGGTGTCTGGGCGCCGGCCTGCTGCGTGGGTGTGAGCCCCGCACCGTCGCTGTCGGCGGGCTCCGGGCGCTGAGCCAGCCTGTCCGGGAGCCCCGGGGGGGGGGGGGAACCCCTCCTCGCGGCCCGTCCTGACTCACACGGCACCCAGGTGAGTGACTGCCGTGGCCGGGAGCGGGAGAGCTTCCCTTCTCTCCAAGCAAGCTGGAGCTTTCCGAGGCCTCGGGCTTTTCCTCCCCTGCGGACGAGGCAGTTTGACCTGCCAGGCTTCAGGCCCCAGGAGCTGCCGTCTCAGGCAGGACACGTAGAGCAGGGCTTATGGAATCTTGGGTGGCCCGGCCGGGCTTCCTGGGGCGGCCCTCGGAACATTCCAGAATTGTCTCCCTGCAGAAAGAAGCCAGCATCCCCAGTCCTAAAACTGCTTTTGAAACCCTGGACGCAGGAGAATGGGTGCCTGGATCTGAGAGCGGGGGACTCTGCCACTGTGGCCACTCCGGAGACAGCCAAGGGGCCGGCTGTGGGGGCCCACGCGCCACGTCCTCGCCGGCCGGCCTGCCCACGGGCCGGCCACATGCTGTCTCTCCAGACCCAGACGGGGTCCCTGACTGGAGGACGGGGGGCTCACACCGGCCCCACCGCTGGGCTGCCTGGGTGTTCCCGGAGTGGACGGAGGCTGACCGCTGCTCCCCGTACAGCAAGCAGCAGGTGTCTCTGCCCTGCTGGGAGCAGCTGTGTCCTCCTGTCCCTGCCATGAATTCTGGGGCATGAATGGCAGCGTTCCTACTGGCACAGTCATCTTTCCTAAGGTGAAATTCAAGCGCCTCGTGTTTTGTTTCTTAGAATTAGCTTTGACTGTTTGCTTCAAAATAGTCTTCTTCACTTTTTCCTTTGAAATTTCACTTGGTAGAAGTGTTGTGTGGGCAGTACGATTTCCTGCGGTCTTTTGGGCACAAGTTGAAGGTCGTAGGATTTTATTAATTTTGATAATGAAATATTCATCATTAATTAAATTTGACAGTGGAATGTTGGTCTTCCAAGGGTTTTATTCTGGGATTTCTGACCTTACAAAAATAGGGTTTTCATGGATTTACAGTACATCCTCCTGCAGGGAACAATCACCGTAAGGACGGCGTTATTTTCGTGGACTCGTTTTTCTGGGCTGCCGTCTCCTGGCCGTGTGTGTGTGTGTGCGTGTGCATACGTGTGCGTGTGTGTGTGCACGTGTGTGTGTTGGGAGCGTGTACGTGTACACACGTCCACTGGCTGTGTGCGTCCCGCAGATGATACCTTCTGTCAGCTTCACGTCACGCAGCTCTCTCTCCTGTCTGAAGCGAGGTGGGCCCAGTGTGTTGAGCTCGTGGGTTTGGCTTTGGCCGGTGGCCGGGAGGTGAGCCCTCTCTGAGCAGGGCTCTGTCCGGTGTCTCCGGGCCCGCAGTTTTGTTGGGGTTTGTGAGCAGCTCCGCATCTGGCCTGGGGCTTGAACTCATGACCCCGAGATGGAGGGTCGCACGTGCCACGGACTGAGCTGGCCCGGCGCCCCTGGAGGCCCAGAGCTTAGGCTGACGTCGCTTCAAAGCGTTGTAGATGTCGGCCCTACACCTGTCAGGAACGTTTGCACCGCTGGTGCCTCACGGGAAATCCCGGTGCGGCGTGCGGTGGCTTCCTGGGAGCGAGAGAGAACAGAGAACAGTCCCCAGGGACTCCCGTGCATTTGCCAGTCTCGAAAGGCCCCGCTTCCACGTCCCGTGTGTCCTGACCCCGCTGTCTTGCTCTCCCGGAGTCACGGGGGCACCGCTGGGCACACCCTGGGGGGCAGCGTGCCGCCGCTTCCTGCTTGTGCCCAGGAGCGGGCGCGCTTCCCGCCGTGGGGTGTCCTGCAGGTCGGCTCCTTGCTGCCGGGGCTGCGTGGCCGCGCGGAGTGAGGCTGCGCTCGGACTCTGGGTTGTCCCTGGCGGCGGGTGGCACGCACAATGACGGGTCCCAGGATGTGCGTTGGTACGGACCAGGGTCGGGGGGACGCGCTGCTTTGCCCCTGGCTCGGCCGCTGGCGCCTGCCCGACCCGAGCGGGGTCTCAGGAGTGCTCCCTCAGAGGACTTTGACTCTGCTTTGGTTTCATTTTCTGCGCCCACCCATGCTTTGTTTCACCGTCCAGAGGCCGCAAGTGTGAAGGGGGCACAGCCGCCGGCCTGGGGTGCCCTTTCCTGCCCGACGGCGGCATTCACGGGGCCGGGCTGTGTGCGGGGCTGGCGGTCCGGCGCTCTGTTGCGTTTTACTCTTGACGCGGCAGAGCGGGCTGTAACCTGTCTGGAGGGGCTCAGAGTTCACTAACCCGCCCTCCTCGCTTGCCCCGAGAGCACCAGGGTTCTGGCGGGTGTGTCTGCAGCCGGGAGACCCCCACCGCCGGCTTCTGCACCCGAGCCTGCGCCGGGCAGGTGCGAGACCCGGGCGGGGGTAGGTGCTGACAGCCGTCTGCACGCTCCCAGGTGTGCGCTGTGCCTCCGTCTCTAAGACGGAGACCCCGTTTGTTCCTGGATCATCAGTGAAACTGTTGGGACTCGCGTGAAGGGGAATGTGACTGTCTCCTGGGAATTAGCCCGTCTCGTGGGTGTATAGAAAGCTGCTGGCCGACCCTGAGCCCTGACGGATGCAGGCGGGTTGGCAAAGCCGAGAAGGGTCATGTCGGAAGGGAAAGGCCAGCCAAGCCGGGAGAGCCGTCTGCACAGGCTTCTGGCGTGCCTTGGAGGCTTCGGAGGATGCAACAGCTTCGAGTTAGGTGGCAGCGGTGACAGCGTCTGTGGGGACAGACGCTGTCACCATTCCTGCACGTGTGCAGGTGATGCCCGCCCCGACAGAGGGGCCAGCACAGAGGGACAGGAGTGTCCTGCATCCGGTAGGCTTACGCTAGAGGTGACCTCCCACTGGCTGCTTCTCACAGGACTGGGCTGCTAAGCAGATTCCAGTGCGTGATGCTGTCCAGCTCGAGTGGACGCCACTCATCTGGATGGACCCCAAGCCCATCAGACGGACACGGCCCTCCGCTGCCCGTCCCCCGCTGGGATTACAGCTGGGCATCCAAACCACAGGCCGTTGTCCTGTGAGCCTAGCTGAGCAGGGAGAGGGTCCACCATCATCCCCTGCCCGGGTGAGGACGAGGCACTGAAGTAAGACATGCGTGAGTCACACACCAACACGGGATTTCTGTGAAAACACAAGGGTTTTATGCCTGGGCTTGTCTGTGTTACAGAGGAAGCCTTCCCCGTGGTTTTTACATCCACTTTGTGCAGACCCAGACCTGCTGTTGGATTATCACAACATGCTTGAGTGTCTGGAAGATAAAGGGGACCGAGAGCCCGTGGACGTCAGGCTGTCCCGGCTCCTCTAGCTGACCCCGCCCCACGCGTCGGGACACCTCGCCTGCCCTGCTCTCAGTGCGGCTGCCAGCCTCCTCGGTCCTCACGCCTCCCCTCCTGGTCTCCACGCCTCTGGGGACTGTCCCCTTCTGGTCTGCTGTTGGCCCACCCTCTTGGATGCTTGGAGAGTGTCTCACCACTCTTGGAGGCCTCGTGGGCCCCCTGTCCCCCATCAGCAGGCCATCCTGCCTGGGACCGCTTGAGCCTTTTCTGGGGCTCCTGTTCCACAGAGTGTTGGGGCTGCCCAGGCGCTGGCCGGGGGATCTGGGCTCCAGCCGAGTGCTTCTCAGCCTCATGCTGTTGACTTCTGAGATGGTGGCTGTCCTGGGCTCTGAGGAGTGTTCTGCAGTGTCTCTGGTCTCCAGCCCTAGAGACCAGCAGCCCTCAACCCCAGAGACAAATCAGACTGTCTCCAGATGTTGCCGGATGGCTTCTGGGGGCTGGGTCATCTTTGAGACCCACCATGTGGATATAGTAGCTTAAGACAGACCGCGCGGCAGGAGGTGGAGTAAAGGGACGCTGTGCTGTGCTCTTTCTTCCCTTGGAAGGTATCTCATTTGCCACTTTGTAGACTGTTTGAGCACCTCGTAGTTTTACCCAAACCCGAGAGTGTCCCGTGATTAGGCAGCGCCCGCGCGCACACACTCCTTCATCAGATGGAGTGAGCCTTTTGGTCCCTGCTCACGTTTCAGCAGCGCCGAGACCCCGTTGGAACGTGCTGAAAGGCTGTCCGGCAAGTGGGGGTCGGGCCTTGAGGTGTCCTTTGGCCTGTCGTGTCTCTGCAGACCCTGTTCTGTGGGACCCGTGTCCCCTGGGAGCTGCTGGCTTGTGTCGTGCCGTGGTGCAGGGAAGCCACTTCGCGAGGTCCTTTGAAGGAAAGTCAGGATTGTTGGTATGTTTCCTACCCTGGACGTCCAGGCATCCAGGGACCTTCCAACCTGAGTGTGGAACCTTTGCAGGGCCCGGTGTGTTTCCTTGCTGCACAGAGACCCGGGATTTGCCACCCAGGCACTGGGAGGGTGGGTGCAGCGTTCCCCGTGGCTCACCAGACTGTGCTCTGCTGGACGCCGTCACGTCTGTGCGCGGACACCCCCCGCCATGCACACACGCGCACACACGCGCACACGCACGCATGCACGCACACTCACACTGCACTGATCAAAGACACGGGCACGTGTTTGGTGTTTGGAGGGAGGTGAGTCAGGACGGGGGGCCCGGCCCCGCCAAAACTGTCTTCGTCGCTCTTGGCTCTGTGGTGACGGAGGAGGGCGGCTTGCCTCAGTGGCCCTTACCTCGCTCCCTGCATCTGCTCAGCTGCTTTTCAGTAACTTCCCTTCAGCGCCAAAAATTGGTATCTGGCCCCTGGGTGCTTTGCAGAAGCCCCTGGGGGTTGGTGGCGTGGAAGGCCAAGGCCCTCGGTAATGTGACCACAGAGTGGAAACATTGTGATTTCTGTCCCAGGGCTGGTGAGCTCCCGTGTGGGAACTTGCGAGCCGGTGGCCAGTCAGCGCCGCGGAGTGGAAGCCATCCAGGGAGGGCGCAGAGGGCCGCGCGGGACCCGTCCGGATGCCGGCCGGGGGGAGCTGTGGTTTTAAAGCAACAGGACAATTGCATGTGACTAGTGGAGTTTTAGCCAGATGCTAAAAGTAAGCATTTCATTTTTCGCAGTTGCGTGTTTTAGTTGTGGTGTGGTGTGTTCTGTAAAACATTAAGTGGACAGAGTCTGTGAACGAAGGTGGGAAGAGGCGACCTTGTATTTGGGGCCCTTAGGTCCTGGTGGCGCAGAAGGTCAGCCAGTCTCCTGATGGCCTTAAGGGGCTGGATTGATGCTCTCAGTTTTTAAAAAAATGGCTTCAACACACGTTTTTTCCTTTTAAAGAATGGTGGGGTTTTCAGTTTTGGACTTTGTAATTGTGGGGACATGGCCACGTTCGCAGGACTCAGGGTCCAGGTGTAATCATCAGGTTGGGTAGTTGCTGGCTCCTGTGGTCCTGACCCGGGCACGCTGTGGTTCTGCCGTGGGAAGTCGTGTGTGTGTGTGTGTGTGTGTGTGTGTGCGCGCGCGTGCGCACGCGGTGTGTGAGTCGCCCTGTGACCATGTGTGTGGGGAGCTCAGGGTGAGGACAGACAGGCAGACGCAGACACCGTGGGGCGGTCGGCTCCGGCTGGGCCTATAGAGCCTGGAGATCTCCAGGGTCGCGAAGGGATGACTCAGCGGGCCTGCGGGTAATTAACGTCCGTGAGCACAGTCTATTTTTAGATGTGGCTTATGGCTCTCAACCCTATGGCTTCAACTCTGCCACCACGACCAGTGGATCTTTTTCGGGCCTGCATGGAACAGTGAGCTGCCAGCATTTTGAAAGAGAAGGAGCTTATAAATGGGGTGGGGGCATGGTAGCCAGAGAAAGGTGTTTTCCAGGCCAGGGAGACCCAGCGGCCGACGGGGTGGGAGCTCGCTGTTCTCGGGGGACCTACAGCGGGATGGGGATGCTCGCGTCCGTTTGCGTTTGCAGTTGGCAGCTCGCCGTGCCCTGGGGAGGGTCTGGGTCTGGTTCTGCTGCATCTGTGGCCCCGTGGGGGCATCGGGGGTCACTTGGGACCCTGAACATGGGTCATAGACATCGTGGGACAGGTGAAGTGCAGGGAGCTAGTAGAACCTTCCATGCTCTGGAGGGCCACTCAGAGAGATCACGGCCGATCAAGGCAGCGTCTACGCTGCTAGTTCCTGTTAGTTCCGATCAGCTCCCATCGCCTGTGTAGGGACAGTGGTGTGTGCTTGGCTCACTCCTGAGTCCGTGGGGGATCTCTGGGGAGTCCTGAGCTGCATATTTAAAGAGCAGATAAATTAGTTACTTAGTATTGACTTCCACGGTGTCTCTAGCAAATGGGAGCACGCGGCTGAGGGGTGACCCGTGCCCACAATGGATATCCTCGGAGAAGCCCCCGGTTGTCCTTCTGCTCCCACGCGTGCACACAACACACACATGCACATGCACCTGCACGCGTGCCGTGGTCGGTGTCTGGAAATTGCCTGCACAGAGGCAGGGCTCCAAAATACTGCTTTTCTGGGCGCCCGTGCAGAGCTGGCCGCGTTCCTGAATGTGGGAGCAGCTCGGTGGCGGTGTGCTGTTGACTGGGTGAGAAGCCGGAGCCTGTTCTGTGTCTTGGCCTGCTTGCCCCTCCCCTTGGCCCCAGTAGCAGGCGTCCGCGCTGGGCCACGGTCTGGGCTGGCCCCCGTGTGAGCCTGCCGCTGTGGGGCCTTCTCTGCGGGGGGACGCCAGGCAGAGTGGGGGACAGGCGGAGCTCAGGGCCTGTCCTCTTGGGTTCAGCCAGCAGAATTTGATGGCAAAGCTTTCCTTAGCTTTAAGAAAGTTTTAATTCATGGATTCGGGCCGCTGGCTTAGTCACCCAGCTCCTAGTAAACAATCTCAGAAATCCTATTTTGCAACTTCTCAAAATAGCAGTAGGACTGAAATGGTAGAGGAGAATACATGGAGTAATCGGGGCTTTTCCGAGATCCTCTGAGCGGCGTTGCTCCCTCGAGCTTGGGACTCCGTCTTGACTCAAAAACTGTGCAGGTTGGCGAGAGCCGCCATTCGGGAGCGAAACTGAAGAGCCATAGGAGGGGGCGTAGTTCCCGCCTGTCACCAGAAACGAGAAAACACGAAAAGTCGGGGATGGAGAAGTTGACGAAGGAGGAATGTGCATGACCTCTTTTGTTCCTTTTTGCATTTTAACGAAGAACATTCTCCTGACGACCCCATGGTCACGACTCATCACGGGGCTTCGACGGCCTGCCTGAGACCCCAGAAAACTTCAGTGACGGACTTGGGGAAGAGTTGCTTAAATCATGAAGTGAAACACGAAACAGTTCTGGCCACGAAGTATCTTTGGTGAAGTGAGACTGTTGAGATGCAGTATTTACGTAACGGTTGGAGCTCTCGGGGTGAGCTAGAACCACTGTATGTGTTTCGCTGTCAGGTATGCATTTGTAACCATGAACGGCTTTGGGTCACAGGCTGAGCGTCCCCATGTGGACGAGACCGCCGGCCACACAGGCTCTGGCCGGTTTGTTAACTTTCCTGGCGGCCGCCTCGCTGCTCCTGGCTTGTGGGTCTTGCTTCGTCCTCGGCAGCGGCTGTCCGTGTCGGGAATCCACTCAAGCCGTGAGAGAAGGAATGCTTCATACTTAGTTTATATATTTACCTTCACGAGTAGTGACATTTGAACTTGGTGGGCATTTTGAGGGCGAATCCTGGCAAGTGCTCGGAAGAAGCCGTGCCCAGGTCTCATTGGCGCATCTTGTCAGAAGATACATAGGACATCACTCAAAGAAGGGAGTGATTTTAATTTAGACAAGAGATTCTGTTTGTGGAAGGACATAGGAGATCCCGCCACGCCACGCATCCCGGGACCATGCTGTCCTTTGAAGTGTTTCCGTCTTACCAGGTGCCTATGGCAGGTGCCCCCCACCCCCGCCCCAGGCCAGTCCCCGGAACCCGGCCTTCATGCGCTGCCCACACGGCCCTCCTGCTGCTGGAAAGTGAGTGTGGGTGCGGAAAGGCCAGAAAGGTGGCGGCTTGGCTCCGGTCCCACACGGCAGGGGTGCGGTCACGGTTCTCCCGGGTGCTCCGTGGTGGTCACCTGAGCAGGTGCAGGAAAGCCCCATCGGGGGACCCGACTAGGACGAAGCAGCTGTAGAAATGCTTCCAGTTCATCACCTTCCTTCTACACACAGTGTTAAATGATGATTCCTGCTTCTCCGGCTCGCAGCCCCGGTAGCTTGTGTCCAGCACGGAGCAGACTGTGGGACACGGACAGGTGTGCAGACCTTACCTGCTGAACGAGGTCGGTGGCCCGAGTGGGCTCCCACTGCATGAGGAAACATTCTTTCGGAGACACCGTGATCTTGCAACTAGAGCTCGGTCTTCAGACTTGAGTCTAGAGGGTCGTGACTCAGCCCCTCCCCCCTTCTTAGACGATCTGGCACTTGCACCCCTAGAAACTGCTTCTGTTTTAACTTGGAAAGGAACTGCTTCAAAGTCAGGGTGAAAATATCTGCGGATGAAGATTTTCAAGTCATTTTCTTAAGGACCCAAGTCGTTCAAATCAGCCACTAGATTAAGTTCCAGCAAGTTGGGACATTTACAGGTCCAGTCCCCCAGAGTCCAAGGCAGAGAAAAACGTTACTTGGTCTGACTTCGTGTTTGCCAGATCGTTGGAGTGCATCAGCAGGTGAAAGCCCTCCGCATTCTGACTGCCGCCCGTCCTGATGAGCAAACACACCCACAAATGGAAGATGCTTGAAGACCTTTTGATGAACTACTTCCAAATGCTGATGAGGCCCTTTCAGAAGAAACAGGCACGATTATGTTGACCAGACTTGAAAGCGCGCTCCTGGTTTTGCATCTGTTGCTAATAAACGGCGTTGTTCAGAGGTCTCTATCTCTAGGTCCCATTTCTGGGCTCCGGGGACCACCCAGGGAGCCGGCAGGAGCCTGGGCCTATCGGTTGTGAGCAGCCGCCATCTAGTGGCTGGCGGCCCGCATAGCGCCTGCCTCCCCCGGTCTGTGTGTAGGTCTGAAGGCGATGCCAGTAGATAATCTGATTTTTTAAAAACAAGATCATTATAATTTCTTTGGAAATACCCAGCATTTGGGTTTTATATTTTTGGGGTAAGGCAGCAGGGGGAAGCTTCTAAACCGCGTGCCTGCGAGCTTGTGCGTGTCGTCCCGCTTCTCGTGCGGGAGCTGTGCAGCGCCACCGCCTTCTCAGGGCTCCCCGCTTCCCGAGTCCGGAAACACTTGGTGTGAGACGGAGCAGGGGAGCTCAGGAGCATTTTCTCGGTCGCCCCCGACAGCGACTCTAGGCTACTGTCCCGTGAGCAAGGTCGGGACCACCCGAGGGGGACGGGGAAGGGCGCCCGGTGCTGAGCTGTCCTGTGCCTTTCTGTCCCCTCTCCTCCCGTGGTGACATTCCCACACCCAGACGTGGTAGAAGGGCCTTCTTTCCGGCAGTTCCTTTGACCGTTTGTGGAAGATTTGATTTACTTTCCCGCTGGTTGTGCTGGGTGAGAATGTTCGTTGCTGCTCAGAGCACGGTTTGCAAATCTTTGTTTCGTGATTTCTTTTTGCATTTGTTTGTGTTTTTCAAATGGGTGAGTTGTCCTTTGCAGTTAGGTTTTGGGAGTGAAGGGGGTGTGTTAAATGGATCGCCACTATGAAAACAGACCCGGATTCTGTTCACTCCAGCAGCAGTGGGGTTTTTGTTAAATACACAGCAGCCACCGGGGAGTTGTGTTTCATGGTTGAGTCAGGAAGCAGTTCCTGAGTTCGAGATTTCGAGAACGCAGTTGTGTTCACGGCGGGACAGACTGCGGGTGAGTGGCTGAAGCTCCGTGGAGACTCAAGGTGTCTGACTAGCCTCGGAAACCGGGTTTTGTAGTTGAGCAGTAGGAGAACTTTTGAAAAAGTTCTTTTCCGGATATTAAGCTTTAGGTTTTCTCGTATGAGCTGGTTAATTTGATCAGTCAGAAAGCCAGTATTTAACTTGTAACCCTTTTTCTTCAGAAATCAAAGTACGGCTTCCAAAGTACGAAGGTTCTTAACTGTTTTTCTATTAATGCAAATTAGTTAATTTTGCAGTTTGTTTATGTTAATAGATCAGTTGTTTAAAATGAAAACTTGGGGGCACCTGGGTCGCTCAGTTGATTAAGCATCTGCCTTTGGCTCCGCTCATGATCCCAGGGTCCTGGGATCCAGTCCCCCATCAGGCTCCCTGCTCAGCGGGGAGTCTGCTTCTCCCTCTTCCTCTGCCCATCCCCTCGGCTGTGCAATCTTTCTCACTCACTCAGATAAAATCTTTAAAAAAAATAAAATGAAAACGTATATAGTACTCACACAGAAAAAGTAGCCGAGCAACTTGACATGTTCTTTGTAAGAATTGGAAAATATGATTAGCTGTTACCCATTATTTTAGCTACTGGCACTTTCCTTATCTTTTAGGCTTTCTTCTTCTTTTTGTAGTTTATGTTGTGGGTGTAATGACCTTTGTGAGAGAGTTTAGAACGCTTAGGAGAAGTTTTCCGGCCCTTGGACCGAACCTGCTAGATGGCATACTGAGGTCTCAGGGTGAGTGGAGGGACCCTGCTGGTGCTCTGTGCTCAGTCCCGGGCCCAGGGTCCTGGATGGCCTCACAGCGTCCGTGTTCGGTCCTGCCCCGTCTCCGGCAGCGTCCATGTTCGGTCCTGCCCCGTCTCCGGCAGCGTCCGTGATCGGTCCTGCCCCGTCTCCGCAGCGTCCGTGTTCGGTCCTGCCCCGTCTCCG
>NC_081564.1:88908437-88928028 GCF_022355385.1 Mustela nigripes | reverse complement strand
TCGGTCCTGCCCCGTCTCCGCAGCGTCCGTGGTCGGTCCTGCCCCGTCTCCGGCAGCGTCCGTGTTCGGTCCTGCCCCGTCTCCGGCAGCCCCGCCGCTCCTCCCTCCTGTGTCCCTCTGCTGACCGCACATTCCAGCTCTGTCTCGGGCTCCTGGTTATTTTCCCGCTTTCTGGAAGGTGAGCTTCTGGGGTAAACCAGCCCGTGGCAGTGTTTTCCCGCCTTCCCTCCGCTTCGCTGGCACAGGACGCCGGAGTTGTGTGTTTTAACAGTAAAGCCCCATGGGGAATGGAGATGAAAGCCATCTTGCGCGTCCTGTAGGTCCGACCTAAAACCTTCGATGGCCGTAAAGCTTTTAGCTCTTCGATCTCCTCTCCGGCCCAGTGCCAGATCGTCATTACGTCATCACGTTTCACCGAGAATCAGTGGTCTGTGTCGGAGCTTTTTCTCATGGAAACATCTTTCCAGGGCACTTTTTTTTTTTTTTTGCAGACACCATGCCGTTTTCTCTTTGTTAATGTTTGCGTGTCAGTTGTCAAGGAAGTCCGAGGCTTCAGCGAGACTCCCATGTCTGGTGGTTCCCCAGACCTGTTACCTTTCCTCTGGCCTGGCTTTGGCGACCAGCTGTCCTGTTGTAAGACACATAAAAAGAAGATAAGAGAAGAATCTGCCGAGAAACGTTTACGAACTGCAGCGTTCTCGCTGTCACATCAAGGTTTTTATAACTGGTGATGTTTATTATAAAAGTTACTAGAAACTCAGGAATACTAAAATGAACTGCTGATATGTTGGACTTCTTTTTCTTTTTTTTTTCCTTTTTTAAAAAAAGATTTTGTTACACACACGCACAGGATCCCACGGGTTGAGGGAGCCGTGCCAAGGGAAAAGCAGGCTTCCCCTGAGCAGGGAGCCAGATTTGGGGCTCGATCCCTTGGGAGCTGAAGGCAGACGCTTCACTGACTGAGCCCCAGGCGCCCCTAAACGTACTTCTCATCCAGTAGTTGTCAGTAGACTGCTTCAGGCTCACAGCGCTCGGGATGTCCTCAGAGGAGGGCCGTGTGCCGTAGAAAGCTCACATCACAGTACAGTTTAGGATAGAAGCTATTTCTGTCTCAAGTGACCGACCTTCCCCCATGTGCCCCCTAATTCCTCCATATGTGGAATTAGTTTGCAGATCTTTTCAGGAAAGAGGAGCAAATAGGAGAGATGTGAAGCTCTCCCAAGTCACAGCCGCTGGGACGGGCCAGCTGGGCACCTGCGTGTGCGCTTGCCGTCCGCTCGAGCGCGGCCGCCGGTGGGTTCTCCCTGCAGATGGTACGTCCGGATCTTAACGAAGGGCGTGGGGCTGCTGATCGGATCCCATGCCCGGGTGGCACAGGGCTCCCCGCGGGTCCTGGAGAAGCTGCCTCTTCCTGCTTTCCGGGCCGCCTGGCGCAGACCCCGGGGGGTGCTGGGGAGGTGGTGCTGGGGAGGTGCTGGGGAGGTGCTGGGGAGGTGCTGGGGAGGTGCTGGCTGTCGTGGGGTCTTGTCCCTGCAGCTCGCCGACCCTTGGAGGCCCGCTGGGCCGTCCCCGCCGTTTGCTGCAGCCGCCCAGGCTGGGGCTGTCGCGGCTGACCTGCGTTTCCGTGGGATCACTGTTCGTTCTCCTGGACCGCCCTGTGCTCAGGCTGCCTGTCTTGGAGACAAAGTTCCTCTCCTAGAATCACGTGGCTGGAGAGCATCTGGGTTCCGTGTAGACAGCGGTGGAGGTTCGCTGCTCGCGTGAGGCCCGTGCTTCGCCCTCAGTGCACCCGGCCTGGATGGGTCCCTTCCCAGGAGAAGCCACGCCGAGCTGTCCCAGCGTGGCGTCTCTCTGCTGCTCCTCCAGCAGGTGCACAGCCACAGCGAGGAGGCAGCCGGGGACGCCCTGCCACGTCGTCTGAGCGCGGCCCGGTCCCGCACGCCGCTCTGCGGGCTGTGCACCTGCCCTCGGCTGCTGTCGGACGCAGGAAACAGACGATTCTTGCTCCCTCTTCCGCGTTCAGCTCACGTTCCCTGCAGAAATGGTGTTTATATTTCCGAAGAGGCGGCCTTGGGGACCAGCAGAGGCGCAGGCAGTGGCTTGCTCAGCAGTTGGCCCTCGGAGCTGGGGGGCGGCTGGGGCGGCCCCGTGCCCTCTCGCCGCCCGAGGGGGACGCTGACGGAGTTCGCGGTGGGACCGGCCCGAGGCGAGTGGCGGCCCATGGTGCAAGCGAGGGTTCCGTTCTCGGGGCTGTGGGAACCGGGCGGTGGGAGGCGGCAGCAATAATGGGACGTTCTCACGCTTTAGCGAGAGTGAGACGGAGGGCGTTGCCGCAGCCGGCCTGTCCTGCCAGCGTCCGAGCGGGCGTCTGATTTCACTCGTGGGCCGAGGAGTCCAGAGTGCGGGTCCCCTCGGAGCTCTTCAGGTCTGAGCAGCGCGGGGACCCCGTCGCCGTGAGCCGTGTCAGCACCGTGCCTGCCCCCACTCCCGTGACTGGGCACTCACGGCGGTCGCCGCAGTTCCAGGACCCGCGCTGGGTAACTGGTTGCTACCGAGGTGGGTAACTGGGTTGGCGGTTCTGCACAGTGCGGGGACCGCAGGGCCTCGCGACTGCCCACACAGCCTTCACTTTCGGTCCCTCAAGCCCATGAGAAGCATCTGCTGAACTGACCGGGTCATAATTCACCTCACACTTTTTGGGGTGCTTTCCTGTGCTCCGTCTTGTACACATGACCTGTGCACGTTGGATGACTTGTCTTACTTGTTTGTTAATTTGGTGTGTGTCCGTGGAACGTCTGCCCCGTGCCAGATGTGCCAGACGCTGGCGAGAACAGTGTCTGGTTACTGTGTTTTTGGAGCTCAGAGGCTTTGGGGAGAGGCAGAGAGGACGCGCCCCCACACGCAGCACCGAAGCAGACAGAGCAAGAGGTGGGAACGGATGTGTGAGGGGGTGTTATTTTATGGAGGGTGGTCAGGGAGGTGCTCCTCGGGGAGGGGGAGGAGCCCGGCCTGGGGGGACAGTGGCTGTGGGCGTGTGGGAAGCCCACGCCGCCGGGTGATGGACGTGCTGGATGAGAGCTTCACTCCTACGGTCAAATGCTTGTTCTAGTATGGCCCAAGGAGGTGTTCTACAGACCGTCTCAGTGACTTTGTTACGTACTTTCTAAAATATTCCTGCCATGCCTTAGGTGACCAGGCACTTGTTCACATTTTTTTTTAGGGCAGAAACGTGTTAAAGGGAGGGAGGGAGGCTTTCAGACACAAAAACATGGAATAGAGTCTCAGTTCCCCCAAATGGCCCGTAGCTCTGTTGGGGGAAAGCGTGGTGGTCGGACCGTGGGAAGGTGTGGATCAGCACTCCCTCCGGACACCAGTGGCTCTCTGCTCCGAGCTGTAGGCTCTCCCTGTGCTCCACGGCCCCCAGGGTAGCTTGCTTTCCCCAGAGCCCACTTTGAACCTGTTGAAGGTCGGCTTCTGCATGAAGAGCCCTGGGTCCCCCCAGAGTCTTGCTGACCAAGAGATTCGAGACCTTTTCCCCATGGTCTGCAATTTTGTCTCCTCTCGACCTGGGAGTTCTTCACCCTCTGCTTCTCTGTCCTGCTCCTCATTCCTGGGACAAAGAGCAAAGGATCACATACAATCTGTCATGAGGTAGAGTGTCCCTGTCGTGTCCCTGTCGTGGCACCGCCCACTTCCTGCGCCGTTAGTCCTGTTCCCAAGGGCAGAATGGCTGGGGGCCCGTGAGGAGCTGACCTGGCTGCCAGTGGTTCCCCGACATGGGTGACGTGGCTTCGTGGAAAGGCTGCTGATACAGGACGGTGATGTGGTACATGGACAGAGGAGCCACACTGCCATTTGTGGGCTTCTGTTATGGATGGTGGTAGCTGGTAATGTCCAGTGAGATCCACTGGTGTTGGGCTCCAAGCCAGTCCTCCGGGTTCATGGCCAAGCTCCCTCGGGTGAGGCACAGGGGAGACTGTGGATCATGGGGGCCAGTCAGTGTGCAGGAGATCTGCCAAGGCCCTCAGCACACAGCTGCTTGCGGGGCCCAGAGCATCACCAGGAAGGGTCCGTCAGGGTTGTTTTGTGCAGAGGGAGGCCGACCATCAGGGGGAGTTTTCCTGGGTTTGTGCTTAGTGAAAGTTTCTATTTTGTTTGAACCAGAAGAGTGGGAACGTAAGAAATTATGAAGAAAACAAAACTGGGGCATCACGTTACCTGATTTCAAGCTTTACTACAAAGCTGTGATCTCCAAGACAGCATGGTACTGGCATAAAAACAGACACATAGACCAGTGGAACAGAGTAGAGAGCCCAGATATGGACCCTCAACTCTGTGGTCAAATAATCTTCGACAAAGCAGGAAAAAATATACAGTGGAAAAAAGACAGTCTCTTTAATAAATGGTGCTGGGAAAACTGGGCAGCTATATGTAGAAGAATGAAACTCGACCATTCTCTTACACCGTACACAAAGATAAACTTGAAATGGATAAAAGATCTCAACTTGAGACAGGAATCCATCAGAATCCTAGAGGAGAACATAGGCAGTAATCTCTTCGATATCAGCCACAGCAACTTCTTTCAAGATATGTCTCCAAAGGCAAAGGAAACAAAAGCGAAAATGAACTTTTGGGACTTCATCAAGATCAAAAGCTTCTGCACAGCAAAGGAAACAGTCAACAAAACAAAGAGGCAACCCACGGAATGGGAGAAGCTATTTGCAAATGACAGTACAGACAAAAGGTTGATATCCAGGATCTATAAAGAACTTCTCAAACTCAACACACACAAAACAGATAATCATATCAAAAAATGGGCAGAAGACATGAACAGACACTTCTCCAATGAAGACATACAAATGGCTATCAGACACATGAAAAAAATGTTCATCATCACTAGCCATCAGGGAGAGTCAAATTAAAACCACACTGAGATACCACCTTACACCAGTTAGGATGGCCAAAATTAGCAAGACAGGAAACAACATGTGTTGGAGAGGATGTGGAGAAAGGGGAACCCTCTTCCACTGTTGGTGGGAATTCAAGTTGGTGCAGCCTCTTTGGAGAACAGTGTGGAGATTCCTCAAGAAATTAAAAATGGAGCTTCCCTATGACCCTGCAATTGCACTACTGGGTATTTACCCCAAAGATACCGATGTCGTGAAAAGAAGGGTCATCTGTACCCAATGTTCTATAGCAGCAATAGCCACTGTCGCCAAACTGTGGAAAGAACCAAGATGCCCTTCAATGGATGAATGGATAAGGAAGATATGGTCCATATACACTATGGAGTATGACGCCTCCATCAGAAAGGACGAATACCCAACTTCTGTATCAACATGGACGGGACTGGAAGAGATTATGCTGAGTGAAATAAGTCAAGCAGAGAGAGTCAATTATCACATGGTTTCACTTACTTGTGGAGCATAACACATAGCATGGAGGACAAGGGGTGTTAGAGAGGAGAAGGGAGTTGGGGGAAATTGGAAGGGGAGGTGAATCATGAGAGACTATGGACTCTGAAAAACAATCTGAGGGTTTTGAAGGGGCGGGGGTGGGAGGTTGGGGAACCAGGTGGTGGGTATTAAGGAGGGCACTGATCGCATGGAGCACTGGGTGTGGTGCAAAAACCAATTCTGTTACGCTGAAAATAAATAAATAAAGAAAGAAGGAAGGAAGGAAGGAAGGAAGGAAGGAATAGGTAGGTAGGTAGGTAGAAATGATGAAGAACCTGCAAGGAAGGAAAGAGTCAGAGTCCCGTAGCAGACAGCGGAGTGTGCGGTGGCCCGAGCTCACGAGTCAGCCACTAGGAGAACTTGGGGGCTAGAAGTCGGGGCTGTCACGGCTCTGCCCCACCCAGACGCCGCATCCCCATCACTCAGCCGTCCCCGAGTGCACGCTGCCGAGCTGCTCTGGGAGAAATCGTCACGCGCCGGGGTTCAGGTTGCAGCTCACACAGTGACAAAGCTATTTTTAAAAGGTGGGGCTCTGTCCTGAACCTCGCTGACACTTAGTGTGCAGAAAAGGGGCTCATTCGGAGGAACGGGGGTGCCGGAGAAGCACGGGACACCAGCAGCTTGTGGTCCCCTGTCACTGGGTCCCATAGAGCCTCGGGGTTGGGTGCAGGTCACTGGGTGCCGGTCACCTGGCCTCGCACAGACACTTGGTTACTCGGTTCCTGGGAGCCGACTTGGGCTTCCGCTGTCCCCAGGAGGAGTGGCTGTATGTCCACCTTGGCCTCCCTGGCCGCCAGGTCCTCTGTGACTCCAAGTGTCCCAGGTCCTCTGTGACTCCCAGGTGTTCGTCCTGTGTTGACTCTTCTGCTCCCTGGTCTTGGCCACAGTTTGAATCACCCCAAGGTTTTTGGAGAAAAGGCTGAGGGTAGGCCCCTCCCCTGAAAGTCTGGCTCTTGGTCCAGGCTTGGGAATTTCTCACCCGTGATGGTTCGCATGTTTCTGGGTGATTCTAGGGTGTAGACAGAACCCTGCCCTTGATGAGGAAGTCATCCCCTCGTTCATCCCACACTGAGTGAAGGAATGTTCGAGGTATACAGCCTCCAGTCCCCTTGTCTAGGTAGAGGAGTCCAAGATCCTGCAAGTCTTTTTCATATGGCTTGGTTTCCAGAAGCTTCTCCTCAGGAGGCCTATTCTGGACGTGCTCCCATTCATCTTCTTTGCTCTTGGTGTGTGGCTCAGAGCCGGGGCTGGGCTCTTCCAGCTAGACGTCTGCCTGAGGATGCTTTTTTGATCTAACATACTGGGCTTGTGGTCCCCTAGGATCCTGGAGTCTTTTTCACAACACAGCTCTTAAGCCAGACCTTTCACTTTCTGTTTTTCCTCATGGGATTTCCCGTTATTTTTCAGCCTTTGTTATATCTTGTTGAAAACTTTTGAGTCTTTGTTTTGTTACTGAAGGTTTTGGCTGTTTCTCCTAGCTGAGTGTCAGTCTCGGATCTGATAAACTTGTCTAGTCCCATTTCTTCATCAAGGGCCCTGGTGGAAATGACGGTGGGAGCACAGGCACTGAACACGCTTCAGAGGCCTTCCTTCCTGTTGGTCCTGGGCACGGGCGCGGTTTCAGCCCACCCTGCCTCTCTGAGACCTCCGTGCAGCCTCCTTCTGTCCAGTCCCTGGACTGTCAGCGAGTCAGGCCCATGTGCCACTCTGTCCCCTGAGTGACCAGTGTTGAAAGCCTTGTCGCAGAGGGAATTGTGCTGGACCATCTGTGGGCTGTTACAGTGCTGAGTGGTTTTTTTTTTTTTTTTCCCCGTCAAACCTAGGATAAAATATTTTGAAATGCATCCTATTTTATAAACCCAAACACCAAGGCACATAGAATTTCCTGCCTCTGTCTTTGGTCATCATGGAGGCCTGGAGGAGGACACGTTTCTTTATGGATGAGGCCAAGCTGAGTGCACTGCACAGTGTGGGTCCTGCCACATCTCCTCTGGCCCTGCAGGTGCCCCGGACACCCCACCCAGAGCAGAGCCGCCCCGCAGACCCCCTTCCCTCCCAGGAGCTGGGCTGTGTGAGCGGCAGAAGGCAGGTCCCCTCCAGCGCACAGCCTGGGTGGGAAGCCGGATGAGAATCCCCCGGCCCCGCCGCCCTGGGCACCCAGTCCTCCTCCGCTGTGGGGACAGAAGGGTGTTGACGCCTGGGCAGGGCAGCTGCGAGCTCCGGCTGTTCGAGGACGGGAGAGGTGGAAGGTGTTCGTGTCAATACAGCGTCCCACGGGGGCGAGGGTGATGGTTTTGCAGGGACTGACAGCGGGAAACAGGAAGAGATTCAACTTCAGATTCATCTGTTAAGAAGGAAACTACAGCGCTACCGGGTCGGAAAAAACTAAAGTCCTTGCAAGAGGCCGCAGTGCAGTTGCCGAGTGAGCTCTTGGTGGTGCTTCCGGTGAAGCCGTCCCGGGCTGGGCAGAGGACAGGTCTGTGTCCAAGATGCCCTGGAATTAGGGCTGCACCACCAACTTTTTTTTTAGAGAATCCCGGCGGTGGGCCTCAGATTTTCTTCCTCATGTAATTTGCACAGCCTGGAAGCTTTACTCTTTCTTAACGATTGAGAGAGGCCCCCTCGTTCTCCCGTCAGCCCCGGGTACCACAGGCGGACGCGGAATGCTGGTTTGTAGTTGTCTGTGTTGTGCACTTGCTGTGGGGGGAGCCCAGCCCGTGAGGTGGCGAACGTGGCTGCACGTGGGTCCATGGCTGCACGTGGGTCCACGGCTCCTGCGCACGTGCCGGTCGCTGGGTCCCGGCAGCCCTGCCCTGCGTGTCACCAGGCTGGACCTACAGGGACTCTTGAGTCTGGGGAGACGGGGTGGCAAGGGAAGCCCTGACGTGGGCGGGTGCACGCCTTATCGCGGCCACTCCCAGGATCGGTAATGACCGTGATGAAGCCAGTGCTGGGGGTGGGGTGGAAGCATCCTGCCCTGAGCCCGTGGGCCGGGCACCCAGTCAGACAGGCACCTCGTGGAGAGAACGCGAGCAGCTGTGCATTGGGGTGTGAGCTGGAGAGCCCGTGTGCAGGGGTGGGGTGCGCCACGGCCCAGGCGAGCACCCCTGCGTCGGGGCACGGACGGCACCCCAGTCCGAGGCACCATGGGGCGTGTCCACGGCCTGCTCGTCTCTGACACGTAACAGCACACAGGCCTGCTTTTCAGTTGTGGGTTGGAGCAGGGAGGGGAGAGGCAGTGACGGGCACAGAGAATTAAGTGCCTTAAAGTGGGTATAAAAATGAAAACAGGGATGTGCGGTGAAAACCAGATCCGTCATCAGGGCGAAAGCGGACACTCGGGATGGTGAAACGGTGGATCTGTTGTGACGGACGGAGGTCTTATCGCAGTAAAAACATCGAGAAAGAGAAAGTCAAAGGGGAGTGATTCTTCTTACTGAGTGCCCTTCCACTGTGTCCTGTTTCGGGGTAGTTGTGTGTGTGCGCGTGTGCGTGTGTGTGTAACGGGGTTGCTGTGGAGATTTCCAACGGTGATGTCCCCTCCTCCACCGGCCTTCTGGGGCGGCTGGGGGTCTGCAGGGCGCTGTGTGCGCATGCGTGTGTGTGCGGACGGCACGTGTGCATGCACAGTGACCCGGGCGGTTGCAGATGTGGGGCCCGTGTCAGAGCGGCACGGCTCCCAGCGCTGCCAGGATGGTCCTGTTGAGGGAGAAACAGATTTCACACACATTGTTCTTCGGGCCAAGGAGCGGCAGGCCCTGGAAAACGTGTGTGCCCACATATGTGTGCACTCACGTGCATGGTTCCATACACGCACACACGTTCGTGTGCTCACACGCACGTGCAGGTATGTTTTCACACGCACACACCTCCTCACACGCATACACTGTGCACACACATCCATGTGTGCACACATGTTCCAGTGCACACAGGTGTCCATGTGTGTACACATGATTCCAGTGCACACACGTGTTTGCGCTCACACACCTGTGTATGCACACGTGTATGCACGCTTCCTGTGTGTGCATGTGTCCACGTGTATGTTCCAGTGCACACACACGTGCATGTTTTCGTGTGCGTACATGTGTGTTCCTGTGTGCACACCCATGTGCACAAACACACGTGTGTGTGGTGGTGATCACCCTGTTGGATGTGCAGATGTGGGGTGGTGACTGAGCTGTGGTTCCCAGTGCCGTGCGGGTCTGGCTGCTCTGCACCAGGCACGGGCTCCGGGATAGGGGCTGTGGCTAGACCGCATGGCTGCTGCTTCCCGCAGGGACGCTGACTTACTGTGCCTCTCGGAGCCCGTGTCTCATCTGCAGACACTTAGCCTTGTGGCCAGGGTCACCCACACTTGTTGCTGGAGAGTAACTCAGGCCCCAAACTCAGTGTTGGGTTTAAGCAACCCCTTTGTTGAAGCCTCATCAGTTGCTGGGAATGAGCTCCCCATGTGCTCATGGAGCAGGTGGCTGGGGGAAGCGCCCCAGAAGTCCACCCCGTGGGTGACTTGCAAAGTTGGAAATGGCACTCAAGAACCCAGGAGCATGGGGCCCCCCGGGCGGCCCCTCCGCCCCTGCTTTGGCCTGCTTGCCCTGAAGCTTGGCAGCCTCGAGTGAGCCCCCTGGCTTCGTGGGACGGGCTGGAGGTGCTTCTCTGCGGTGAACTGGGGTTCCTCAGACCCGTCGTAGGGAACCTCTCAAGGAAAGGGCTCCAGGGCGTGAGAGCTGTAGGCTCTGGGTTTGAAGAAGCACCTGGTTCCTCAGCAGCTCCCCCGTCCCGCCTGATGGTGGATTGTTGGCGTCCCCTCCTGAGCTGACCTCCAGGAGTCAGGCGGCCGCTGGGAAGGAGTGCCTCCTTTTTCTCCCAACCAGCTTCCCGTGACCCCAGCTCTGCCGTGCCCCCATCGATGGCTCTGATGACCCCGTGGCACGTCTCATCTTGTGATTTAGTGTCGTGGTCAGGGGTATTGGAAGTCCCGCTGTGATGTTTTAAAATCCTTTCTGGGAGCATAAGATGTGGGGCCTTGGACAGATTGCTTTGAAACCTCCACAGATGTGCAGTGTCAGGTTACGCGGTTCTCTCTTTCAGTTTTGGAATTCGACTCCTAGTCTCTGGCATGTGTTTTCATAAATCCATATTCCTTTAATACAGGAAAGACGAGGCCCCCAGCCCCCGGTGTTTCTCTCTCTGGATAATTTAAAAGTGACTATGACATTCTAAGCATCAGTGGGAATTGAACAAAGGCCACGAGGTTTCCACGTGTTTAGTCCCAGATCAGGTACCCTCTTGTCAGCAGAGGTTCCCAGGGTTGCTCAGTGTGCCTTCCGGGGAACAGGACATGGTACTTAGGACAGACACATACCCCAGAGTGGCTCACATGTTAGCATTTTGGTGCAGACAGGAATAGTTAGCCTTTCTGCGCCTTCTTCTCTCCTCACCCATCCTCCCCATCACTACATGCTGGTCACGTATCATGTGAGTCACAAGCCCTTAAAATTGCGTGGGAGCGGCTCACTACCTACTAATGGAAACTGCACATTTGTTACTGTGCTCCTTCTGATCTCTGTCAAACCCGTTCTCTGAAGGATGCTCTCCTGCCTAAATGGAGATCCCTTTGGAATACGTTAAAAAAAATACCCATTTGATGGGATTTCTGAGACTTAACCCCCCAAAATATACTTAGAATAATTTTAAAGAACATTTTTTTATAAATAGATACCTACGTTTCACTGCAGATATTTAAGGGTGTGAATATCCTTAAAGACCAGCAGTACTGGGCCTTGCCGTCAGTGGGCACCCAGCAGCGGTCGCAGGGGCGTCCAGCGGGTGTTCACGATGAAGAACCTGTGTTGGAAAGTTCTGAGACATCCAGAAAGGACCACACACCTTCCCGCTGTTGGGCTCGCTGCACCCGAGCTCATCAGTGCGAGTGTGAAGTGGACTTTCTCTCAGGTTGTGCTCATCCCCTTGGGGTGTGGTCTGGCCTGGCTGCGGAGGCTTTCACCTATCGGGCCTGAAGGGCAGGGAGCCCCGCTCCCACCGGCCACTGACCACTCCACGCAGCGTGGCTGGGCAGAGGCCGGCCTCCCTGGGGCAGGGCCTCCGGGTGCACCCGGTGTCTCTTGCCAGGAGCACTGCAAGTGGGAACCGCAGGGGCAGCGTTCAGGGTCCCCGTCCCGGACACCCCTCTGGGGAAGGGCAGGGATGCGTGGCTTCACTTACCTCCCGTGCCTCTGAAGGGAATCTTCCCGTGTCAAGGCTTTGGACCAGAGGAGTGGACCTTGAGACAGAGTGTCACTCGGGACCCTTTCTGGATTAGTCTGAAGCTGACCTGTAGCCCAGACACTTCTGCGGCAGCCACGGGATCCCCTGGGCAAAGTGAGCCATTTTCAGGCTCAGCCTCTGTGTGACCACGGGCAGCGTGTCACGGTCCTGGGGTCCTCTGTGTGACCACGGGCAGCATGTCACGGTCCTGGGGTCCTCTGTGTGACCACGGGCTGCGTGTCACGGTCCTGGGGTCCTCTTGGCTTACGTCCCCGGGGTCCCTAACTGTGACTGCATTCAGAGAGTTCTCAGAAAGGCATGGGGAGCTTGTGCTAGTACGGAGCAGGTGTTTCTTGGTGTCTGATACAACTAGTTACCCTCTGTTCACGAGTAACTGCAGGGTTGCAGGCAGCTAGATTTTATTTCTCCCGACAGTCTGTTGAGTTAATCAACCGAAGAAAGAAACCCCACCCCAAATACCATCCTTTTGCCCTTAAAGCTGGCCCACTTTTGAGAGTGTTGTGGCGAGACCCCGTTGTTTCCCGAGGACCTGTGCACCCTCTGCGCGCGAGGACCACAGTGCCTTGGGGTGTGCTGCTGTGCCTCTTCTGTTCTGATGAGAAGTGGTAACTTCACGTTTTACGTTCTGACCCTCCAGGGGGAAAGCCTCTCCACTTCCGCTTTTCTGAAGAGGCAGCCTCGACCGCGCTCGCCAGCGGAGACCAGGGTCGCGCGCCCCGGACTGCCGCGTCACACACCGACACCGGGGAGCCCGGAGCGGGGAGCGCAGCCTCTGCGTCCGCACTCGGAAGCAGGAGCCGAGACGCTTCCAAGAGAGCAGAGCAGCCCCGGTTTTCCGTGGGCGTCAAAATGCCGGCGTTTCACCCGAAGCAGGAGGTTGCGGTCTCCAGGGACGCCGCCGACTCCCCTTTCCATTCAGATCAGACTTTCCCCGAAGGAGCCGACCTGCCGCGCTCGTCCACGGGCCCGGCTCAGCCCCTGAAGGAGAAGCCGTCTGACTTGCACATGAGGGAGCACGCTGCAGGGGGCCGGAGGGGGCCGGCCCCAGACCTGGCCCCCCTGGACCTCAGCGAGAGGTCGCGCCGGGACGACCCCAGCCGCAAGGAGCCGGTCTCGTCCCTGCGGGCTGCGCTGGCCGTTCACCCGTGTCCTTACTGCGACCACAAGACCTACTACCCCGAGGTCCTGTGGATGCACGAGCGAGTCTGGCACAGGGTCAGCTGCAGCTCCGTGGCCCCCCAGTGGATCCAGCCCAACGGCTACAGGAGCATCAGGAACAACTTGGTTTTCCTTGCCCGGAGCGGACGCACGGGCCCCCCGCCTGCCCTTGGGGGCAAAGAGTGCCAGCCGCTGCCCATCGCCCGGTTCACACGCACTCAGGTGCCAGGTGGGGTGCCGGGGCCCAAAGGCGGCCCCTCGCCCCTGGGCGTGGCCACGAAAGCCGCCAGCCTGCCTAAGAGCAAGGACAGCCACTCCGGGGGCCCTTGTGCGCTTTGGGTGGCCGGCCCTGACGGGCCCCGCCAGGCCAAAGCCGGCCACGGCCCCGAGCCCCACGGTGCCCCCGCACCGCCGTCCCTGCCGAAGCCCAGGCCGGAGGCTGGCCCGAGAGCGGGGCCCGCGTCAGGCGGCGGTGGCTTCAGCCGGTGTGCCACCCCCACGCCCCCCGTCATCGCCCGAGCAGGAGCCCAGCCCCCCACAGGTAGCAGGCCGGGGGACAAGTATGTCCTCCCTCCCACGGGGGCCAGCCTCGGCCCCCCACAGAAGCACAGTGCCCCAGACCCTCCGAAAGCCAAATTCAGCCCTCAGCCTCAGGGTCCACCGCACGGGAAAGGCGATGGGGGCCCCCCTCTACCTCCCCGCGAGCCCCACTCCAAGGCCGGCCAGGAGCTGTGGCCGCCCTCCAGCTGCGGAGCGGGCCCCAGGGGGAGCTCGGCCGTGCAGGCCAGCAAGCCGGAGCCCGCAGCGGATGGCCGCGAGAAACGCCTGGACATCCTCAGTGTCTTTAAGACGTACATTCCAAAGGACTTCGCTTCTCTCTACCAGAGCTGGGGTGCCAGTGGCCCTGCACTCGAGCACAGAGGTAAGACGGGCAGCCCCCACCCTGCCCTGTGAGCGCCGGCACAAAGGTCCTCTGCAGGCCCCACGAGCAGCCTCTCCCCACGGGGTGGGGCAGCTGCCGGCGGCCGGCTGTGCCTCTGAGCACCAAGCAGAGAACGCGGGGCCCGTGCACCCTCCTGCCCCCCAGCTTTGCCTGCCTGGGTTCGGGTGCCCAGGGTTGGGGCCCGGGCGGGAGCCTGCTGGCCCCGCAGGCCTTCCCTCCTGGGGCTGTTAATTCGGGAATGCTGACGTTTCACGGGAGCGGGCAGCCTGGACGCCCCTCACGTCCTTTGTTTTTTTATCTTTTTTAATTTTTTTTTAATTTTTTAGGTAAATTCTTTGCCCAGCATAGGGGTCAAACTCATGCCCCAAGATCAGGAGTCACAGCCTCTCCTGACGGAGCCAGCTGGGTGCGCTTTCCTTTGTCATTTTAAACACAGAATCAGTAGATGTTCGTGGTCCCTTTTCTCTCAATAGGTGGGAACGTCCATTTGAAGAAGCAAGCGTTTGTTTCTGTACGTACGTAATCGAAAAGCACGTAGTTCGGTGGTGGTAGTGAGCAAGCCCTGCGGAGTATGGATGTACCGGAGGACGTCTGGGGACTGGCTTGTGCCGCGATTTGAGAAAAGACACACCTTAGTGGCCGTTTTCCCTTTTCTGCCGGTGTCTGGGTACCGACTCCTTGTTGCGAGGACCGCGAGGGAAGGCACACGCCGGATAGGGCGCCCTCCTCCTTGGGCGTGAATTGTGGGGGGCTCTCCCTTAACAGAGCACGAGGAGAGTGAAGGATTTGCTGTTAAAAACCAAAGATCAAGCAGCTGGAGGCCCCGCGGCGCTCTCTCTGTCCGTGGCCCTTCTCTGATCTCAAGTGTTCGCGCACCTGTCGTTACAGCAGGTCACCGTCAACAGTGACCTTTGCGATCGGGCCCCTCAAATTCCAGCAAGGTGGAGGCACTTTTGGGGAACGTGGTTCATGGTTTGGTGGCAGTTGGGTGAATGGCGAGGCGTCCCACACCCACGATGTGGCTGCGGGTGCCTTGCCGAGAGGCGGGTCTTGGCCGACGTTCGCAGGGACTTCGGAACCTGCCGGCTCCCTGGGCACGCTGGAGCCGTCCTGGCGTGGCTCGCGGTGCCTTTGGCTCCCGGGAACACTAAGGTGGGAAGCACTCCAGGTCCCACAGTCTCGGAGGTTTTGCCAGTGGGGTCCTCATTCGAGGCTGGCGTCTGTTCCTTTTTGCTCAGAGCCCGCGCTTCCTGGGAACTTTCTAGAATGAAGCTAAAGGCACGGAAGCCCAGAGGTCGCTGAGACGCGCCATCACCAAGGTGCTGGGAGGCAAGGCTGGAAGGCCCTGTGTCCGCAACGCCTCCCCTCGGGTCAGGGGCGCGGCGCCAGGCTGTGGCGGGTGGTAGATGGCAGCCGGCCCGTGGCCTGGTGTGTTCACATGTTCAGGTTTCAGTTAATTCAGTGAGTTTTGCACGTCCCAGGGACGTTTCCAGGCATGCAGATTATTTGCTGGGAGACGAGTCACAGTGCGTGGGCGCCCTTTAGACCTGGGGGCAGCCCCATTGCTCTAGGTTTGGTTTCCGTGGGTCTCAAAGCTGAGAAGTCAGAGGCCGCTGACAGTGGGCAAGTTTCCGTGGGTACCCGTGTGCCCAGCAGCCGTGACCCGCTGTCCACTCCTTCCAGTGACTGTGGCCTCGGGTGCCCAGACCGGGGAAGCCTGTCCCTGTGTCAGTGGCTTCTGCTTAGCGCCCAGACCTGGGGCGTCATGGTGCGACCCTCCTCTGTACCGGCCCGTCGCGCTGCCTGTCGCGCTGCCCGTCCGACGGTGCTGTTGTTGCTTTTCCCCCCAAAAAGTCCGTTTCAAGTTCGGGTTTTGAGAATTTCACGTGGCAGCTTGGAAGTATGCAGTAGCCAGAAATGTTCTCCTTTTCCTTAAGAATTGTAAATGGTTCTCGGGGTTTAATGTGCGTGTATGCGTGTGTGCGCACGCGCGTGTGTGTGTGCATGGTTTAAGAGAGGTTCCACACTGACCTTCTACATGTGAGAAACGCTGACTCGTGCCTCACACGCACGTGCTTCTCTTGGGTCCTCTGCCCGTGTACACATGGACATAACAGCTCCGTGGATTAAGGGCGTTTAGGGCGTTTAAATTCACGCTGACGTGGGTTCCTTAAGGGCAGATCCTAAACTTTTCAGCTGTAATATATTAAGTGTGTTTCTAGAACCATGGTTTCCTGGGTTTAGGGAAGAGCAGAGATCGGTTTCTCTCCGTCACTTGGCTGGTGTCTGTGTGATGGCCGTGCACGGACGGGACGCCCCCTGCATGGCCCTCCCCTCTGTGGCCCTCCTTGGGCTCTGGGCTCGACTTTGGGGCCGGGTCTGGGCTGTCCCATGGGAACACCTGTGGACTCCTCGAACTCCTCGGCTTGTCCGCGCCCTGCCCACGTGTCCCGTCTGTGGCCGCCCCTCCGGGGCCTTTGCTGGTTCCTTTCTCCTTCTTGGGATGTTTCTGGATGGCCCTTGAGGTGTTGCATAGGAAGGAGACGTGGCAGGCGTGGCCTGGCCGAGAGGTGAGTGGGGGGCTGACGGTTCTTGTAGGGAGGCCCTCTGTCATTGTGCCGCCGGCAGGTGCGAGTGGCCCCTAGATCACTGCCCTGACGCATTTCTGAAGGTGCCACTGACGCAGATTCCTGAGGTTTTTGTCTTCTGCTGGCCAGGCGTCCGTGGCTTTGGTGTGCTACGCAGTTGAATTTCACATCATGAATCTAGAAAATTAAGTTCTTTCAGTTCCAAGTCATCTTTCTGGCCTGCACCACTGATGGGTCGGCCCGTGCTGGTCGGCTCCCATTCCGTGGTCAGATCCACCTCCTCTCGGATCGGATGCGAGCCTCCTCTCGGGGGTGTCCCTGTAGAGTAAAGGTCTCAACTCCTCCACGCAGGCCGCGGGAACGCACCTCCTGGCCTCCCGCTGTTGTGGGGGAGGCAGAGGCTGCTGAAGGGAACCATCTGAGAAGAGCGCGTCTGTGCCACGTGCAGTGTTTGTGGGGGCCAGTGTGACTCTGTCAGGGCTCGTGTTCTGCTCACACAGAGGCCCTGCCATCGGGCGGTGCCTCGGAGACATCGGGTCCTTCCAGACATCGGGGCGGAGAGTTCTCCGAGGCCGTCTCCCCACGTGTTGCGACAGAATGATGTTTGTGGGGAGGCCCTGCCAGGGGAGGAAGGATGTTCTGTGGTGTGACGACTGTCGCTTCCTGGAGGGACTCCGACCACCACCCTTGAAGCCTGAAACACAGGGTCTGCTCTGTGGCTGGCGAGTCTGGAAACTTCCATCCGTAGAGTAGGACTGTTCTGTTGATGGAATAGAAAAATAATACATTATCTGGGTTTTCACGCTTCGTGGTCAGCCTATGTTAGGTGAGAATAGGGACTTTAGAATGAAACTTGAGGGTAACAGGACGAGCTGATTTTAGATAGAATGAGATGTAAGGTCTCTGTTGTTGGGACTTGACAGAGTCCCTTGTTCGAGGACAAGCCTGAGACTTGTCCAGGGCCGTGCCGGGGAGTGTCCCGTCCAGCGCTGCTGCCGCCACACAGACACTTGATGTGACGGTGATGCGAGGTGTGTGCTTCCTTCGCCGGGCTCCGTGAGGGGTCCCCGCAGGCGTCCAGGCTCCCCGTCCCCTTGCGGACAGGCAAGTGTGTTTGATCGGGTCACGTTAGCGTGCGGGGCTGGGGAGCGTCTGCGCCTGCCTCGGGGAGGCGCCTGCCCTTCACCGGGCTGCCTTGCTGCGCAACTCTAGTGTCCAGGTCAGAGTGTTAGAGCGCTTGTCCCCAGCCAGTCTTCGGCTCAAATGAAGTCTATAACCTTCATGTTGGGCTCCGAATTCCGGGGTAGCTCGGGCACGACATTATTGACCATGAAGGGCAGCGGTCCTTTCTCAGAGAGGAAAGAGAAAACGATGCGGCAAAGTGCGCAGGAGAACAGCGTGTGTCTGTGTGTCCGTGCGTGCGCGCCGGCGCATACTTGATCAAGGCCGTGCGGTCGGCTGAATGGAAGTGCTGCGTTTTTCTGCTGCCGCTTTGGATGGCCTCCGTGTGTTCACCGCTCAGCATCCCCACGGCGTGCCGCGCCGTCGGAGGGGTTCAGTGTGAGCTCCTGTCGCAGGGCGCGCACCGTCCTCAGTGGCCTTGTGGGTCGTCCTGGGCTAAGGGCTCTCCCCACTCCTGTCCCCGCACAGAACATCCCTGTGCCCTCTCCTCCCACGGGCACTTTCCGCTGACATTCTCGCTTTCTGACGGGATTCTGTAGCTGCTCGCTGTCCCCTTTGTAAAGGGAGCGGCGTCTCGGCAGCCGGGGCAAGTGTCCGGGCCCTGTCACGGGGTCAGCGCACGCTCATGGGTCCTGTCTGACCAGCGTAACCGTCCCCGGGACTCTGGGCTGCCGAGGGTGGGGACGGTGACGATGGCCTCCCGGTGTGTGTCTCAAGAAGGGAAGCTTCGCTGCAAAGCTGTCAGGGGAGCGTCCACTGCCACACAGGTGGACCTTCGCCCGGAGTGGCCTGTCCTGCACTTGGTGCTTGTGTCTTACTATGATTTTAGAACGTCTGCCGGTTGCTAAAAAGCCTGTTCTTCACGTCACCGACTGAACACCCTGTTGTGTGGTAGTGTTTTCCAGTCAGCGGTTTCTGTCTGTCCATGAAACGGGCTGTTTTAGCATAGAAAGAACGCACTTGGCGGTGCTGGGACCGTTTCGGACGTAACTAACGTCTCTCCGGATGCGGAGTTAACAGATCCCCACCCAGACGTGGCCTGGGCGCCGCCGTTTCCCACGGGTGTAGACAGACGCCCTCACGGCGGGACTCACCGCAGCGTGTTTGCGGGACGTAACGCGGATGCACGGGGGCTGGAGAGTGCGCTGGAGGTCACAGCTGGCGTCGGGGCAGAGTGTCCGTGGCCCGCAGGCGACCCGTTGCATCTCCCTAGGGCGTGGCTTTCCGCGGAGAGTGTTGGGTGTCGCGGCCGAGGCCCGGCGGACCCACCAGGAGCTTGGCGAGGTTCTTCGGGGTCGCGCGCCCGGTGTGGGCGCCACGCTCCTTCCTCCCCGCCTCCTGTCACGGGTGCCCTGTCGCAGCGACACGCGGGTCAGCGAGCCTCATCACAGGCTGTGTCTTACGCTGTGTCTTTGCTGCGGTACTTAGTTGGGGTTTCGTAATGGTTGGTACCCGTGCTGGACTGTGACCGAGAAAAGATGGTTTATGTTTCTCTGGGCTTGTGGACGCAAATTCTGCAGTTTTGTGCTTAACCGACTGACCTGTGGGCTTCCTGTCCGCAGAGATGCACATTACGTGCTCTAAGCCGCCGTTCCCTCTCGGGGCCAGGCCCTCTGTGGGTCAGCTGTCCTTCTGGCCAACCGTGGGACACGTTCACTCAGACCTGTGACCCTGGCCTTGTGCTGGATTACCTGCCCCTCCCACTGGAGCTGCTGGTTTGCTTAATTCCTAGGGGGAGGTCGCGGCCCCTGGTTGTGCCTCTTGTCCTTTGTCACATTTAAAGTGGCTTTTTTTTTTTTTTAAGTTTTATTTATTTGAGAGAGCGAGCGAGGTCCGCTTTTGAACTGTTGAGAACCTGGGGTCCTGAGTAGGAAGCTGCCCTGCCCCCCGCCCTGCCTGGGGTGTGGGACTTTGTGCCGGTGCCCCGTGTCTGTGGTAACCCCAGGAGCACGTCGTACCCTCGCCCTGAAGACACTGTG